>NW_025728661.1:0-75970 GCF_021461385.2 Schistocerca piceifrons
GGAAGCCGACACAGCGGGGCGTTGCGAGCAGCGGCTGTGCGGTGGTGGTGTAATGGTGAGCATAGTTGCCTTCCAAGCAGTTGATCCGGGTTCGATTCCCGGCCACCGCAAATGGCGCTAGTTTTTTTCGTATGAGTATGTGAGCCGGGTGCTGTTAAATGAAGGTTTTTTTCGTCGTAGCTCCACGCAGACCATCCTGTAGTATGTCCCGACTTGTCCCGACTTTGCTCGGCTGACGCGAAAGCTGACGCTTGGAATTCGCCCTTATCAAAAGGACAGGCACTATAAACGGCTGTGAGAGGCGAGGTGTGGAGAGGTACCAAAACGACAGGCAATCTGCGAAATTTTCTGCTCGTTGTTCTTAAACAAAAAAAAGAAAAAATCCGACGCAGTCGGTAGGACTCGAACCTACGCTCCCAGAGGGAATCTGATTTCTAGTCAGACGCCTTAACCACTCGGCCACGACTGCTCGTAACCCAAGTTTCCCTGGAATCGTGAAAAATCCAACCGGTCTGCGCAGAATGTTGACAGAAACGAACTCCGTGCACTGATTACGGCAGGGCTACCATCGCTACGAGACGAGCCATTACGGAAACGAAACGTTAAAATCTTCGCCCGGACAGGACTTGAACCCTGGACCCTTAGGTTAAAAGCCTAATGCTCTACCGACTGAGCTATCCGGGCTCACGCTCGTTGTGGATGGAGCGGCTGCAAGCAATGTAAATAACTGGAACGCGTGTGTAGGCGTACTACGGTAATTTCTGGCTTCTGGCGCAACTGGCGACTTCACCGACTTCCCACTGACGCTGGTAGCAGCCCAACCACGGACCAGTGCCTCTTCTCCCTTTATTCCGGTGCCGACAGTAATTGCATCATGTGCCTGTTTTCCCCGATTACGTTCGGTCGAAGCTTCGGAAGGTGGGCGACAAACGACAGTTCGAAGGCCAAAACATGGAGCGTTGTGTGCGCAAAAACTTCCGTTCCGGTACCGGGAATCGAACCCGGGCCTCCTGGGTGAAAGCCAGGTATCCTAGCCACTAGACCACACCGGATTTGCTCGATAAGCGTGAGGTTTTCTCCGTCTCCTCTCGTATTTCGTGCTGAATCTGGACTCAGTGCAGTTCTCCGTTTGCGAGCATATTTGCGCCTACAGACTGGCATGGCGCACAGCCCGAAATTGACTATTCATTATTTTACTCCTAACAAGGGAGGAGAAAGATCAAAGTTGTACGTTGTCATAATTGGAAATAAACGTATTGACGCTGAGGCGTAGACTCCTTATGGATAACGAACGACAATTAAGTTCGTTCCCTAGCAACAGCAACGCCGTTAATTCAGCCATGATGTACAGCAAATTAAATGCCCCGGGTGAGGATCGAACTCACGACCTTAAGATTATGAGACTTACGCGCTACCTACTGCGCTACCGAGGCACGTTGCAAGTAACGTTACAGGAAACTTGGTAAGTCTCTCATATTAGAGATAGACAGTTCGCGCTTTCTCAAGAATCTGTTGTGTTGCTACACGTGCTTTCCCTACTTGCTAGATTAAACTGCTGCCGCAGTTTTTTCAACGGAACGCAGCACTGCCCGAGGTTACAGTACATCGCCCTTGCGGCACCTGAACACAGCGGCCTGTTGGGACAGGCCGACGTCAGAGTTCAGAAATAGCATACGACCGTTCAAGTACGGTCTATTGCGTGCTGCGTGTATGGTTCCTCTCACAGCGAATCCTGCTATACATTCCTGAGGCTGACGCAGCTCAGGCGAGGAATCGGCGCGGCAGCATTAGAGCGAGAACAGCAGAACGATGCATCGGCCGGGAATCGAACCCGGGCCGTCCGCATGCTAAGCGAGCATTCACCAATTTTTTTTTTTTTCTTCTCATTTCTTTCGTTGCATTTGTTGGGGGCGGACGTCCGATGGCGCCCGTTCAAGTTCATCGTTGACTCGGTCTTTTATTACAGAGGGCAGATAACTCTCAGACCGAACACGCTGAGCTATCGTGCCGGCAAGCCTTAAGATTATGAGACTTACGCGCTGCCTACTGCACTACTGAGGCACATGCCATTGAACCAGCGATGCTCGTCAAGCTGCCCGTGCTTCCCGAGCACTTTTCTGCAGGGGAAAGTGGGATTGCCACCCAGCGACGTCGGATACAACCGAAAAAAGTGCTACACACGCGGAGTGCTCCACTACACTGCCTTAAAACGAATGCTCATCTCTATCGTGTGAGTAACCTTGCGGCCGCGGCGACTAGTCTTGCCCAAAGACGCAGCGTGCGTGGAGGCGCTACCCGAATGCGTGTGGATGCACCCTCCTACCTCGAAAAGCGCCTGCAGCTTACTATCACCGTGGGCCGCTGCTGGCGGGCAGGAAGCCGACACAGCGGGGCGTTGCGAGCAGCGGCTGTGCGGTGGTGGTGTAATGGTGAGCATAGTTGCCTTCCAAGCAGTTGATCCGGGTTCGATTCCCGGCCACCGCAAATGGCGCTAGTTTTTTTCGTATGAGTATGTGAGCCGGGTGCTGTTAAATGAAGGTTTTTTTCGTCGTAGCTCCACGCAGACCATCCTGTAGTATGTCCCGACTTGTCCCGACTTTGCTCGGCTGACGCGAAAGCTGACGCTTGGAATTCGCCCTTATCAAAAGGACAGGCACTATAAACGGCTGTGAGAGGCGAGGTGTGGAGAGGTACCAAAACGACAGGCAATCTGCGAAATTTTCTGCTCGTTGTTCTTAAACAAAAAAAAGAAAAATCCGACGCAGTCGGTAGGACTCGAACCTACGCTCCCAGAGGGAATCTGATTTCTAGTCAGACGCCTTAACCACTCGGCCACGACTGCTCGTAACCCAAGTTTCCCTGGAATCGTGAAAAATCCAACCGGTCTGCGCAGAATGTTGACAGGAAACGAACTCCGTGCACTGATTACGGCAGGGCTACCATCGCTACGAGACGAGCCATTACGGAAACGTTAAAATCTTCGCCCGGACAGGGACTTGAACCCTGGACCCTTAGGTTAAAAGCCTAATGCTCTACCGACTGAGCTATCCGGGCTCACGCTCGTTGTGGATGGAGCGGCTGCAAGCAATGTAAATAACTGGAACGCGTGTGTAGGCGTACTACGGTAATTTCTGGCTTCTGGCGCAACTGGCGACTTCACCGACTTCCCACTGACGCTGGTAGCAGCCCAACCACGGACCAGTGCCTCTTCTCCCTTTATTCCGGTGCCGACAGTAATTGCATCATGTGCCTGTTTTCCCCGATTACGTTCGGTCGAAGCTTCGGAAGGTGGGCGACAAACGACAGTTCGAAGGCCAAAACATGGAGCGTTGTGTGCGCAAAAACTTCCGTTCCGGTACCGGGAATCGAACCCGGGCCTCCTGGGTGAAAGCCAGGTATCCTAGCCACTAGACCACACCGGATTTGCTCGATAAGCGTGAGGTTTTCTCCGTCTCCTCTCGTATTTCGTGCTGAATCTGGACTCAGTGCAGTTCTCCGTTTGCGAGCATATTTGCGCCTACAGACTGGCATGGCGCACAGCCCGAAATTGACTATTCATTATTTTACTCCTAACAAGGGAGGAGAAAGATCAAAGTTGTACGTTGTCATAATTGGAAATAACGTATTGACGCTGAGGCGTAGACTCCTTATGGATAACGAACGACAATTAAGTTCGTTCCCTAGCAACAGCAACGCCGTTAATTCAGCCATGATGTACAGCAAATTAAATGCCCCGGGTGAGGATCGAACTCACGACCTTAAGATTATGAGACTTACGCGCTACCTACTGCGCTACCGAGGCACGTTGCAAGTAACGTTACAGGAAACTTGGTAAGTCTCTCATATTAGAGATAGACAGTTCGCGCTTTCTCAAGAATCTGTTGTGTTGCTACACGTGCTTTCCCTACTTGCTAGATTAAACTGCTGCCGCAGTTTTTTCAACGGAACGCAGCACTGCCCGAGGTTACAGTACATCGCCCTTGCGGCACCTGAACACAGCGGCCTGTTGGGACAGGCCGACGTCAGAGTTCAGAAATAGCATACGACCGTTCAAGTACGGTCTATTGCGTGCTGCGTGTATGGTTCCTCTCACAGCGAATCCTGCTATACATTCCTGAGGCTGACGCAGCTCAGGCGAGGAATCGGCGCGGCAGCATTAGAGCGAGAACAGCAGAACGATGCATCGGCCGGGAATCGAACCCGGGCCGTCCGCATGCTAAGCGAGCATTCACCAATTTTTTTTTTTTCTTCTCATTTCTTTCGTTGCATTTGTTGGGGGCGGACGTCCGATGGCGCCCGTTCAAGTTCATCGTTGACTCGGTCTTTTATTACAGAGGGCAGATAACTCTCAGACCGAACACGCTGAGCTATCGTGCCGGCAAGCCTTAAGATTATGAGACTTACGCGCTGCCTACTGCACTACTGAGGCACATGCCATTGAACCAGCGATGCTCGTCAAGCTGCCCGTGCTTCCCGAGCACTTTTCTGCAGGGGAAAGTGGGATTGCCACCCAGCGACGTCGGATACAACCGAAAAAAGTGCTACACACGCGGAGTGCTCCACTACACTGCCTTAAAACGAATGCTCATCTCTATCGTGTGAGTAACCTTGCGGCCGCGGCGACTAGTCTTGCCCAAAGACGCAGCGTGCGTGGAGGCGCTACCCGAATGCGTGTGGATGCACCCTCCTACCTCGAAAAGCGCCTGCAGCTACTATCACCGTGGGCCGCTGCTGGCGGGCAGGAAGCCGACACAGCGGGGCGTTGCGAGCAGCGGCTGTGCGGTGGTGGTGTAATGGTGAGCATAGTTGCCTTCCAAGCAGTTGATCCGGGTTCGATTCCCGGCCACCGCAAATGGCGCTAGTTTTTTTCGTATGAGTATGTGAGCCGGGTGCTGTTAAATGAAGGTTTTTTTCGTCGTAGCTCCACGCAGACCATCCTGTAGTATGTCCCGACTTGTCCCGACTTTGCTCGGCTGACGCGAAAGCTGACGCTTGGAATTCGCCCTTATCAAAAGGACAGGCACTATAAACGGCTGTGAGAGGCGAGGTGTGGAGAGGTACCAAAACGACAGGCAATCTGCGAAATTTTCTGCTCGTTGTTCTTAAACAAAAAAAAGAAAAATCCGACGCAGTCGGTAGGACTCGAACCTACGCTCCCAGAGGGAATCTGATTTCTAGTCAGACGCCTTAACCACTCGGCCACGACTGCTCGTAACCCAAGTTTCCCTGGAATCGTGAAAAATCCAACCGGTCTGCGCAGAATGTTGACAGGAAACGAACTCCGTGCACTGATTACGGCAGGGCTACCATCGCTACGAGACGAGCCATTACGGAAACGTTAAAATCTTCGCCCGGACAGGGACTTGAACCCTGGACCCTTAGGTTAAAAGCCTAATGCTCTACCGACTGAGCTATCCGGGCTCACGCTCGTTGTGGATGGAGCGGCTGCAAGCAATGTAAATAACTGGAACGCGTGTGTAGGCGTACTACGGTAATTTCTGGCTTCTGGCGCAACTGGCGACTTCACCGACTTCCCACTGACGCTGGTAGCAGCCCAACCACGGACCAGTGCCTCTTCTCCCTTTATTCCGGTGCCGACAGTAATTGCATCATGTGCCTGTTTTCCCCGATTACGTTCGGTCGAAGCTTCGGAAGGTGGGCGACAAACGACAGTTCGAAGGCCAAAACATGGAGCGTTGTGTGCGCAAAAACTTCCGTTCCGGTACCGGGAATCGAACCCGGGCCTCCTGGGTGAAAGCCAGGTATCCTAGCCACTAGACCACACCGGATTTGCTCGATAAGCGTGAGGTTTTCTCCGTCTCCTCTCGTATTTCGTGCTGAATCTGGACTCAGTGCAGTTCTCCGTTTGCGAGCATATTTGCGCCTACAGACTGGCATGGCGCACAGCCCGAAATTGACTATTCATTATTTTACTCCTAACAAGGGAGGAGAAAGATCAAAGTTGTACGTTGTCATAATTGGAAATAAACGTATTGACGCTGAGGCGTAGACTCCTTATGGATAACGAACGACAATTAAGTTCGTTCCCTAGCAACAGCAACGCCGTTAATTCAGCCATGATGTACAGCAAATTAAATGCCCCGGGTGAGGATCGAACTCACGACCTTAAGATTATGAGACTTACGCGCTACCTACTGCGCTACCGAGGCACGTTGCAAGTAACGTTACAGGAAACTTGGTAAGTCTCTCATATTAGAGATAGACAGTTCGCGCTTTCTCAAGAATCTGTTGTGTTGCTACACGTGCTTTCCCTACTTGCTAGATTAAACTGCTGCCGCAGTTTTTTCAACGGAACGCAGCACTGCCCGAGGTTACAGTACATCGCCCTTGCGGCACCTGAACACAGCGGCCTGTTGGGACAGGCCGACGTCAGAGTTCAGAAATAGCATACGACCGTTCAAGTACGGTCTATTGCGTGCTGCGTGTATGGTTCCTCTCACAGCGAATCCTGCTATACATTCCTGAGGCTGACGCAGCTCAGGCGAGGAATCGGCGCGGCAGCATTAGAGCGAGAACAGCAGAACGATGCATCGGCCGGGAATCGAACCCGGGCCGTCCGCATGCTAAGCGAGCATTCACCAATTTTTTTTTTTTTCTTCTCATTTCTTTCGTTGCATTTGTTGGGGGCGGACGTCCGATGGCGCCCGTTCAAGTTCATCGTTGACTCGGTCTTTTATTACAGAGGGCAGATAACTCTCAGACCGAACACGCTGAGCTATCGTGCCGGCAAGCCTTAAGATTATGAGACTTACGCGCTGCCTACTGCACTACTGAGGCACATGCCATTGAACCAGCGATGCTCGTCAAGCTGCCCGTGCTTCCCGAGCACTTTTCTGCAGGGGAAAGTGGGATTGCCACCCAGCGACGTCGGATACAACCGAAAAAAGTGCTACACACGCGGAGTGCTCCACTACACTGCCTTAAAACGAATGCTCATCTCTATCGTGTGAGTAACCTTGCGGCCGCGGCGACTAGTCTTGCCCAAAGACGCAGCGTGCGTGGAGGCGCTACCCGAATGCGTGTGGATGCACCCTCCTACCTCGAAAAGCGCCTGCAGCTACTATCACCGTGGGCCGCTGCTGGCGGGCAGGAAGCCGACACAGCGGGGCGTTGCGAGCAGCGGCTGTGCGGTGGTGGTGTAATGGTGAGCATAGTTGCCTTCCAAGCAGTTGATCCGGGTTCGATTCCCGGCCACCGCAAATGGCGCTAGTTTTTTTCGTATGAGTATGTGAGCCGGGTGCTGTTAAATGAAGGTTTTTTTCGTCGTAGCTCCACGCAGACCATCCTGTAGTATGTCCCGACTTGTCCCGACTTTGCTCGGCTGACGCGAAAGCTGACGCTTGGAATTCGCCCTTATCAAAAGGACAGGCACTATAAACGGCTGTGAGAGGCGAGGTGTGGAGAGGTACCAAAACGACAGGCAATCTGCGAAATTTTCTGCTCGTTGTTCTTAAACAAAAAAAAGAAAAATCCGACGCAGTCGGTAGGACTCGAACCTACGCTCCCAGAGGGAATCTGATTTCTAGTCAGACGCCTTAACCACTCGGCCACGACTGCTCGTAACCCAAGTTTCCCTGGAATCGTGAAAAATCCAACCGGTCTGCGCAGAATGTTGACAGGAAACGAACTCCGTGCACTGATTACGGCAGGGCTACCATCGCTACGAGACGAGCCATTACGGAAACGTTAAAATCTTCGCCCGGACAGGGACTTGAACCCTGGACCCTTAGGTTAAAAGCCTAATGCTCTACCGACTGAGCTATCCGGGCTCACGCTCGTTGTGGATGGAGCGGCTGCAAGCAATGTAAATAACTGGAACGCGTGTGTAGGCGTACTACGGTAATTTCTGGCTTCTGGCGCAACTGGCGACTTCACCGACTTCCCACTGACGCTGGTAGCAGCCCAACCACGGACCAGTGCCTCTTCTCCCTTTATTCCGGTGCCGACAGTAATTGCATCATGTGCCTGTTTTCCCCGATTACGTTCGGTCGAAGCTTCGGAAGGTGGGCGACAAACGACAGTTCGAAGGCCAAAACATGGAGCGTTGTGTGCGCAAAAACTTCCGTTCCGGTACCGGGAATCGAACCCGGGCCTCCTGGGTGAAAGCCAGGTATCCTAGCCACTAGACCACACCGGATTTGCTCGATAAGCGTGAGGTTTTCTCCGTCTCCTCTCGTATTTCGTGCTGAATCTGGACTCAGTGCAGTTCTCCGTTTGCGAGCATATTTGCGCCTACAGACTGGCATGGCGCACAGCCCGAAATTGACTATTCATTATTTTACTCCTAACAAGGGAGGAGAAAGATCAAAGTTGTACGTTGTCATAATTGGAAATAAACGTATTGACGCTGAGGCGTAGACTCCTTATGGATAACGAACGACAATTAAGTTCGTTCCCTAGCAACAGCAACGCCGTTAATTCAGCCATGATGTACAGCAAATTAAATGCCCCGGGTGAGGATCGAACTCACGACCTTAAGATTATGAGACTTACGCGCTACCTACTGCGCTACCGAGGCACGTTGCAAGTAACGTTACAGGAAACTTGGTAAGTCTCTCATATTAGAGATAGACAGTTCGCGCTTTCTCAAGAATCTGTTGTGTTGCTACACGTGCTTTCCCTACTTGCTAGATTAAACTGCTGCCGCAGTTTTTTCAACGGAACGCAGCACTGCCCGAGGTTACAGTACATCGCCCTTGCGGCACCTGAACACAGCGGCCTGTTGGGACAGGCCGACGTCAGAGTTCAGAAATAGCATACGACCGTTCAAGTACGGTCTATTGCGTGCTGCGTGTATGGTTCCTCTCACAGCGAATCCTGCTATACATTCCTGAGGCTGACGCAGCTCAGGCGAGGAATCGGCGCGGCAGCATTAGAGCGAGAACAGCAGAACGATGCATCGGCCGGGAATCGAACCCGGGCCGTCCGCATGCTAAGCGAGCATTCACCAATTTTTTTTTTTTTCTTCTCATTTCTTTCGTTGCATTTGTTGGGGGCGGACGTCCGATGGCGCCCGTTCAAGTTCATCGTTGACTCGGTCTTTTATTACAGAGGGCAGATAACTCTCAGACCGAACACGCTGAGCTATCGTGCCGGCAAGCCTTAAGATTATGAGACTTACGCGCTGCCTACTGCACTACTGAGGCACATGCCATTGAACCAGCGATGCTCGTCAAGCTGCCCGTGCTTCCCGAGCACTTTTCTGCAGGGGAAAGTGGGATTGCCACCCAGCGACGTCGGATACAACCGAAAAAAGTGCTACACACGCGGAGTGCTCCACTACACTGCCTTAAAACGAATGCTCATCTCTATCGTGTGAGTAACCTTGCGGCCGCGGCGACTAGTCTTGCCCAAAGACGCAGCGTGCGTGGAGGCGCTACCCGAATGCGTGTGGATGCACCCTCCTACCTCGAAAAGCGCCTGCAGCTACTATCACCGTGGGCCGCTGCTGGCGGGCAGGAAGCCGACACAGCGGGGCGTTGCGAGCAGCGGCTGTGCGGTGGTGGTGTAATGGTGAGCATAGTTGCCTTCCAAGCAGTTGATCCGGGTTCGATTCCCGGCCACCGCAAATGGCGCTAGTTTTTTTCGTATGAGTATGTGAGCCGGGTGCTGTTAAATGAAGGTTTTTTTCGTCGTAGCTCCACGCAGACCATCCTGTAGTATGTCCCGACTTGTCCCGACTTTGCTCGGCTGACGCGAAAGCTGACGCTTGGAATTCGCCCTTATCAAAAGGACAGGCACTATAAACGGCTGTGAGAGGCGAGGTGTGGAGAGGTACCAAAACGACAGGCAATCTGCGAAATTTTCTGCTCGTTGTTCTTAAACAAAAAAAAGAAAAATCCGACGCAGTCGGTAGGACTCGAACCTACGCTCCCAGAGGGAATCTGATTTCTAGTCAGACGCCTTAACCACTCGGCCACGACTGCTCGTAACCCAAGTTTCCCTGGAATCGTGAAAAATCCAACCGGTCTGCGCAGAATGTTGACAGGAAACGAACTCCGTGCACTGATTACGGCAGGGCTACCATCGCTACGAGACGAGCCATTACGGAAACGTTAAAATCTTCGCCCGGACAGGGACTTGAACCCTGGACCCTTAGGTTAAAAGCCTAATGCTCTACCGACTGAGCTATCCGGGCTCACGCTCGTTGTGGATGGAGCGGCTGCAAGCAATGTAAATAACTGGAACGCGTGTGTAGGCGTACTACGGTAATTTCTGGCTTCTGGCGCAACTGGCGACTTCACCGACTTCCCACTGACGCTGGTAGCAGCCCAACCACGGACCAGTGCCTCTTCTCCCTTTATTCCGGTGCCGACAGTAATTGCATCATGTGCCTGTTTTCCCCGATTACGTTCGGTCGAAGCTTCGGAAGGTGGGCGACAAACGACAGTTCGAAGGCCAAAACATGGAGCGTTGTGTGCGCAAAAACTTCCGTTCCGGTACCGGGAATCGAACCCGGGCCTCCTGGGTGAAAGCCAGGTATCCTAGCCACTAGACCACACCGGATTTGCTCGATAAGCGTGAGGTTTTCTCCGTCTCCTCTCGTATTTCGTGCTGAATCTGGACTCAGTGCAGTTCTCCGTTTGCGAGCATATTTGCGCCTACAGACTGGCATGGCGCACAGCCCGAAATTGACTATTCATTATTTTACTCCTAACAAGGGAGGAGAAAGATCAAAGTTGTACGTTGTCATAATTGGAAATAAACGTATTGACGCTGAGGCGTAGACTCCTTATGGATAACGAACGACAATTAAGTTCGTTCCCTAGCAACAGCAACGCCGTTAATTCAGCCATGATGTACAGCAAATTAAATGCCCCGGGTGAGGATCGAACTCACGACCTTAAGATTATGAGACTTACGCGCTACCTACTGCGCTACCGAGGCACGTTGCAAGTAACGTTACAGGAAACTTGGTAAGTCTCTCATATTAGAGATAGACAGTTCGCGCTTTCTCAAGAATCTGTTGTGTTGCTACACGTGCTTTCCCTACTTGCTAGATTAAACTGCTGCCGCAGTTTTTTCAACGGAACGCAGCACTGCCCGAGGTTACAGTACATCGCCCTTGCGGCACCTGAACACAGCGGCCTGTTGGGACAGGCCGACGTCAGAGTTCAGAAATAGCATACGACCGTTCAAGTACGGTCTATTGCGTGCTGCGTGTATGGTTCCTCTCACAGCGAATCCTGCTATACATTCCTGAGGCTGACGCAGCTCAGGCGAGGAATCGGCGCGGCAGCATTAGAGCGAGAACAGCAGAACGATGCATCGGCCGGGAATCGAACCCGGGCCGTCCGCATGCTAAGCGAGCATTCACCAATTTTTTTTTTTTCTTCTCATTTCTTTCGTTGCATTTGTTGGGGGCGGACGTCCGATGGCGCCCGTTCAAGTTCATCGTTGACTCGGTCTTTTATTACAGAGGGCAGATAACTCTCAGACCGAACACGCTGAGCTATCGTGCCGGCAAGCCTTAAGATTATGAGACTTACGCGCTGCCTACTGCACTACTGAGGCACATGCCATTGAACCAGCGATGCTCGTCAAGCTGCCCGTGCTTCCCGAGCACTTTTCTGCAGGGGAAAGTGGGATTGCCACCCAGCGACGTCGGATACAACCGAAAAAAGTGCTACACACGCGGAGTGCTCCACTACACTGCCTTAAAACGAATGCTCATCTCTATCGTGTGAGTAACCTTGCGGCCGCGGCGACTAGTCTTGCCCAAAGACGCAGCGTGCGTGGAGGCGCTACCCGAATGCGTGTGGATGCACCCTCCTACCTCGAAAAGCGCCTGCAGCTACTATCACCGTGGGCCGCTGCTGGCGGGCAGGAAGCCGACACAGCGGGGCGTTGCGAGCAGCGGCTGTGCGGTGGTGGTGTAATGGTGAGCATAGTTGCCTTCCAAGCAGTTGATCCGGGTTCGATTCCCGGCCACCGCAAATGGCGCTAGTTTTTTTCGTATGAGTATGTGAGCCGGGTGCTGTTAAATGAAGGTTTTTTTCGTCGTAGCTCCACGCAGACCATCCTGTAGTATGTCCCGACTTGTCCCGACTTTGCTCGGCTGACGCGAAAGCTGACGCTTGGAATTCGCCCTTATCAAAAGGACAGGCACTATAAACGGCTGTGAGAGGCGAGGTGTGGAGAGGTACCAAAACGACAGGCAATCTGCGAAATTTTCTGCTCGTTGTTCTTAAACAAAAAAAAGAAAAATCCGACGCAGTCGGTAGGACTCGAACCTACGCTCCCAGAGGGAATCTGATTTCTAGTCAGACGCCTTAACCACTCGGCCACGACTGCTCGTAACCCAAGTTTCCCTGGAATCGTGAAAAATCCAACCGGTCTGCGCAGAATGTTGACAGGAAACGAACTCCGTGCACTGATTACGGCAGGGCTACCATCGCTACGAGACGAGCCATTACGGAAACGTTAAAATCTTCGCCCGGACAGGGACTTGAACCCTGGACCCTTAGGTTAAAAGCCTAATGCTCTACCGACTGAGCTATCCGGGCTCACGCTCGTTGTGGATGGAGCGGCTGCAAGCAATGTAAATAACTGGAACGCGTGTGTAGGCGTACTACGGTAATTTCTGGCTTCTGGCGCAACTGGCGACTTCACCGACTTCCCACTGACGCTGGTAGCAGCCCAACCACGGACCAGTGCCTCTTCTCCCTTTATTCCGGTGCCGACAGTAATTGCATCATGTGCCTGTTTTCCCCGATTACGTTCGGTCGAAGCTTCGGAAGGTGGGCGACAAACGACAGTTCGAAGGCCAAAACATGGAGCGTTGTGTGCGCAAAAACTTCCGTTCCGGTACCGGGAATCGAACCCGGGCCTCCTGGGTGAAAGCCAGGTATCCTAGCCACTAGACCACACCGGATTTGCTCGATAAGCGTGAGGTTTTCTCCGTCTCCTCTCGTATTTCGTGCTGAATCTGGACTCAGTGCAGTTCTCCGTTTGCGAGCATATTTGCGCCTACAGACTGGCATGGCGCACAGCCCGAAATTGACTATTCATTATTTTACTCCTAACAAGGGAGGAGAAAGATCAAAGTTGTACGTTGTCATAATTGGAAATAAACGTATTGACGCTGAGGCGTAGACTCCTTATGGATAACGAACGACAATTAAGTTCGTTCCCTAGCAACAGCAACGCCGTTAATTCAGCCATGATGTACAGCAAATTAAATGCCCCGGGTGAGGATCGAACTCACGACCTTAAGATTATGAGACTTACGCGCTACCTACTGCGCTACCGAGGCACGTTGCAAGTAACGTTACAGGAAACTTGGTAAGTCTCTCATATTAGAGATAGACAGTTCGCGCTTTCTCAAGAATCTGTTGTGTTGCTACACGTGCTTTCCCTACTTGCTAGATTAAACTGCTGCCGCAGTTTTTTCAACGGAACGCAGCACTGCCCGAGGTTACAGTACATCGCCCTTGCGGCACCTGAACACAGCGGCCTGTTGGGACAGGCCGACGTCAGAGTTCAGAAATAGCATACGACCGTTCAAGTACGGTCTATTGCGTGCTGCGTGTATGGTTCCTCTCACAGCGAATCCTGCTATACATTCCTGAGGCTGACGCAGCTCAGGCGAGGAATCGGCGCGGCAGCATTAGAGCGAGAACAGCAGAACGATGCATCGGCCGGGAATCGAACCCGGGCCGTCCGCATGCTAAGCGAGCATTCACCAATTTTTTTTTTTTTCTTCTCATTTCTTTCGTTGCATTTGTTGGGGGCGGACGTCCGATGGCGCCCGTTCAAGTTCATCGTTGACTCGGTCTTTTATTACAGAGGGCAGATAACTCTCAGACCGAACACGCTGAGCTATCGTGCCGGCAAGCCTTAAGATTATGAGACTTACGCGCTGCCTACTGCACTACTGAGGCACATGCCATTGAACCAGCGATGCTCGTCAAGCTGCCCGTGCTTCCCGAGCACTTTTCTGCAGGGGAAAGTGGGATTGCCACCCAGCGACGTCGGATACAACCGAAAAAAGTGCTACACACGCGGAGTGCTCCACTACACTGCCTTAAAACGAATGCTCATCTCTATCGTGTGAGTAACCTTGCGGCCGCGGCGACTAGTCTTGCCCAAAGACGCAGCGTGCGTGGAGGCGCTACCCGAATGCGTGTGGATGCACCCTCCTACCTCGAAAAGCGCCTGCAGCTACTATCACCGTGGGCCGCTGCTGGCGGGCAGGAAGCCGACACAGCGGGGCGTTGCGAGCAGCGGCTGTGCGGTGGTGGTGTAATGGTGAGCATAGTTGCCTTCCAAGCAGTTGATCCGGGTTCGATTCCCGGCCACCGCAAATGGCGCTAGTTTTTTTCGTATGAGTATGTGAGCCGGGTGCTGTTAAATGAAGGTTTTTTTCGTCGTAGCTCCACGCAGACCATCCTGTAGTATGTCCCGACTTGTCCCGACTTTGCTCGGCTGACGCGAAAGCTGACGCTTGGAATTCGCCCTTATCAAAAGGACAGGCACTATAAACGGCTGTGAGAGGCGAGGTGTGGAGAGGTACCAAAACGACAGGCAATCTGCGAAATTTTCTGCTCGTTGTTCTTAAACAAAAAAAAGAAAAATCCGACGCAGTCGGTAGGACTCGAACCTACGCTCCCAGAGGGAATCTGATTTCTAGTCAGACGCCTTAACCACTCGGCCACGACTGCTCGTAACCCAAGTTTCCCTGGAATCGTGAAAAATCCAACCGGTCTGCGCAGAATGTTGACAGGAAACGAACTCCGTGCACTGATTACGGCAGGGCTACCATCGCTACGAGACGAGCCATTACGGAAACGTTAAAATCTTCGCCCGGACAGGGACTTGAACCCTGGACCCTTAGGTTAAAAGCCTAATGCTCTACCGACTGAGCTATCCGGGCTCACGCTCGTTGTGGATGGAGCGGCTGCAAGCAATGTAAATAACTGGAACGCGTGTGTAGGCGTACTACGGTAATTTCTGGCTTCTGGCGCAACTGGCGACTTCACCGACTTCCCACTGACGCTGGTAGCAGCCCAACCACGGACCAGTGCCTCTTCTCCCTTTATTCCGGTGCCGACAGTAATTGCATCATGTGCCTGTTTTCCCCGATTACGTTCGGTCGAAGCTTCGGAAGGTGGGCGACAAACGACAGTTCGAAGGCCAAAACATGGAGCGTTGTGTGCGCAAAAACTTCCGTTCCGGTACCGGGAATCGAACCCGGGCCTCCTGGGTGAAAGCCAGGTATCCTAGCCACTAGACCACACCGGATTTGCTCGATAAGCGTGAGGTTTTCTCCGTCTCCTCTCGTATTTCGTGCTGAATCTGGACTCAGTGCAGTTCTCCGTTTGCGAGCATATTTGCGCCTACAGACTGGCATGGCGCACAGCCCGAAATTGACTATTCATTATTTTACTCCTAACAAGGGAGGAGAAAGATCAAAGTTGTACGTTGTCATAATTGGAAATAAACGTATTGACGCTGAGGCGTAGACTCCTTATGGATAACGAACGACAATTAAGTTCGTTCCCTAGCAACAGCAACGCCGTTAATTCAGCCATGATGTACAGCAAATTAAATGCCCCGGGTGAGGATCGAACTCACGACCTTAAGATTATGAGACTTACGCGCTACCTACTGCGCTACCGAGGCACGTTGCAAGTAACGTTACAGGAAACTTGGTAAGTCTCTCATATTAGAGATAGACAGTTCGCGCTTTCTCAAGAATCTGTTGTGTTGCTACACGTGCTTTCCCTACTTGCTAGATTAAACTGCTGCCGCAGTTTTTTCAACGGAACGCAGCACTGCCCGAGGTTACAGTACATCGCCCTTGCGGCACCTGAACACAGCGGCCTGTTGGGACAGGCCGACGTCAGAGTTCAGAAATAGCATACGACCGTTCAAGTACGGTCTATTGCGTGCTGCGTGTATGGTTCCTCTCACAGCGAATCCTGCTATACATTCCTGAGGCTGACGCAGCTCAGGCGAGGAATCGGCGCGGCAGCATTAGAGCGAGAACAGCAGAACGATGCATCGGCCGGGAATCGAACCCGGGCCGTCCGCATGCTAAGCGAGCATTCACCAATTTTTTTTTTTTTCTTCTCATTTCTTTCGTTGCATTTGTTGGGGGCGGACGTCCGATGGCGCCCGTTCAAGTTCATCGTTGACTCGGTCTTTTATTACAGAGGGCAGATAACTCTCAGACCGAACACGCTGAGCTATCGTGCCGGCAAGCCTTAAGATTATGAGACTTACGCGCTGCCTACTGCACTACTGAGGCACATGCCATTGAACCAGCGATGCTCGTCAAGCTGCCCGTGCTTCCCGAGCACTTTTCTGCAGGGGAAAGTGGGATTGCCACCCAGCGACGTCGGATACAACCGAAAAAAGTGCTACACACGCGGAGTGCTCCACTACACTGCCTTAAAACGAATGCTCATCTCTATCGTGTGAGTAACCTTGCGGCCGCGGCGACTAGTCTTGCCCAAAGACGCAGCGTGCGTGGAGGCGCTACCCGAATGCGTGTGGATGCACCCTCCTACCTCGAAAAGCGCCTGCAGCTACTATCACCGTGGGCCGCTGCTGGCGGGCAGGAAGCCGACACAGCGGGGCGTTGCGAGCAGCGGCTGTGCGGTGGTGGTGTAATGGTGAGCATAGTTGCCTTCCAAGCAGTTGATCCGGGTTCGATTCCCGGCCACCGCAAATGGCGCTAGTTTTTTTCGTATGAGTATGTGAGCCGGGTGCTGTTAAATGAAGGTTTTTTTCGTCGTAGCTCCACGCAGACCATCCTGTAGTATGTCCCGACTTGTCCCGACTTTGCTCGGCTGACGCGAAAGCTGACGCTTGGAATTCGCCCTTATCAAAAGGACAGGCACTATAAACGGCTGTGAGAGGCGAGGTGTGGAGAGGTACCAAAACGACAGGCAATCTGCGAAATTTTCTGCTCGTTGTTCTTAAACAAAAAAAAGAAAAATCCGACGCAGTCGGTAGGACTCGAACCTACGCTCCCAGAGGGAATCTGATTTCTAGTCAGACGCCTTAACCACTCGGCCACGACTGCTCGTAACCCAAGTTTCCCTGGAATCGTGAAAAATCCAACCGGTCTGCGCAGAATGTTGACAGGAAACGAACTCCGTGCACTGATTACGGCAGGGCTACCATCGCTACGAGACGAGCCATTACGGAAACGTTAAAATCTTCGCCCGGACAGGGACTTGAACCCTGGACCCTTAGGTTAAAAGCCTAATGCTCTACCGACTGAGCTATCCGGGCTCACGCTCGTTGTGGATGGAGCGGCTGCAAGCAATGTAAATAACTGGAACGCGTGTGTAGGCGTACTACGGTAATTTCTGGCTTCTGGCGCAACTGGCGACTTCACCGACTTCCCACTGACGCTGGTAGCAGCCCAACCACGGACCAGTGCCTCTTCTCCCTTTATTCCGGTGCCGACAGTAATTGCATCATGTGCCTGTTTTCCCCGATTACGTTCGGTCGAAGCTTCGGAAGGTGGGCGACAAACGACAGTTCGAAGGCCAAAACATGGAGCGTTGTGTGCGCAAAAACTTCCGTTCCGGTACCGGGAATCGAACCCGGGCCTCCTGGGTGAAAGCCAGGTATCCTAGCCACTAGACCACACCGGATTTGCTCGATAAGCGTGAGGTTTTCTCCGTCTCCTCTCGTATTTCGTGCTGAATCTGGACTCAGTGCAGTTCTCCGTTTGCGAGCATATTTGCGCCTACAGACTGGCATGGCGCACAGCCCGAAATTGACTATTCATTATTTTACTCCTAACAAGGGAGGAGAAAGATCAAAGTTGTACGTTGTCATAATTGGAAATAAACGTATTGACGCTGAGGCGTAGACTCCTTATGGATAACGAACGACAATTAAGTTCGTTCCCTAGCAACAGCAACGCCGTTAATTCAGCCATGATGTACAGCAAATTAAATGCCCCGGGTGAGGATCGAACTCACGACCTTAAGATTATGAGACTTACGCGCTACCTACTGCGCTACCGAGGCACGTTGCAAGTAACGTTACAGGAAACTTGGTAAGTCTCTCATATTAGAGATAGACAGTTCGCGCTTTCTCAAGAATCTGTTGTGTTGCTACACGTGCTTTCCCTACTTGCTAGATTAAACTGCTGCCGCAGTTTTTTCAACGGAACGCAGCACTGCCCGAGGTTACAGTACATCGCCCTTGCGGCACCTGAACACAGCGGCCTGTTGGGACAGGCCGACGTCAGAGTTCAGAAATAGCATACGACCGTTCAAGTACGGTCTATTGCGTGCTGCGTGTATGGTTCCTCTCACAGCGAATCCTGCTATACATTCCTGAGGCTGACGCAGCTCAGGCGAGGAATCGGCGCGGCAGCATTAGAGCGAGAACAGCAGAACGATGCATCGGCCGGGAATCGAACCCGGGCCGTCCGCATGCTAAGCGAGCATTCACCAATTTTTTTTTTTTTCTTCTCATTTCTTTCGTTGCATTTGTTGGGGGCGGACGTCCGATGGCGCCCGTTCAAGTTCATCGTTGACTCGGTCTTTTATTACAGAGGGCAGATAACTCTCAGACCGAACACGCTGAGCTATCGTGCCGGCAAGCCTTAAGATTATGAGACTTACGCGCTGCCTACTGCACTACTGAGGCACATGCCATTGAACCAGCGATGCTCGTCAAGCTGCCCGTGCTTCCCGAGCACTTTTCTGCAGGGGAAAGTGGGATTGCCACCCAGCGACGTCGGATACAACCGAAAAAAGTGCTACACACGCGGAGTGCTCCACTACACTGCCTTAAAACGAATGCTCATCTCTATCGTGTGAGTAACCTTGCGGCCGCGGCGACTAGTCTTGCCCAAAGACGCAGCGTGCGTGGAGGCGCTACCCGAATGCGTGTGGATGCACCCTCCTACCTCGAAAAGCGCCTGCAGCTACTATCACCGTGGGCCGCTGCTGGCGGGCAGGAAGCCGACACAGCGGGGCGTTGCGAGCAGCGGCTGTGCGGTGGTGGTGTAATGGTGAGCATAGTTGCCTTCCAAGCAGTTGATCCGGGTTCGATTCCCGGCCACCGCAAATGGCGCTAGTTTTTTTCGTATGAGTATGTGAGCCGGGTGCTGTTAAATGAAGGTTTTTTTCGTCGTAGCTCCACGCAGACCATCCTGTAGTATGTCCCGACTTGTCCCGACTTTGCTCGGCTGACGCGAAAGCTGACGCTTGGAATTCGCCCTTATCAAAAGGACAGGCACTATAAACGGCTGTGAGAGGCGAGGTGTGGAGAGGTACCAAAACGACAGGCAATCTGCGAAATTTTCTGCTCGTTGTTCTTAAACAAAAAAAAGAAAAATCCGACGCAGTCGGTAGGACTCGAACCTACGCTCCCAGAGGGAATCTGATTTCTAGTCAGACGCCTTAACCACTCGGCCACGACTGCTCGTAACCCAAGTTTCCCTGGAATCGTGAAAAATCCAACCGGTCTGCGCAGAATGTTGACAGGAAACGAACTCCGTGCACTGATTACGGCAGGGCTACCATCGCTACGAGACGAGCCATTACGGAAACGTTAAAATCTTCGCCCGGACAGGGACTTGAACCCTGGACCCTTAGGTTAAAAGCCTAATGCTCTACCGACTGAGCTATCCGGGCTCACGCTCGTTGTGGATGGAGCGGCTGCAAGCAATGTAAATAACTGGAACGCGTGTGTAGGCGTACTACGGTAATTTCTGGCTTCTGGCGCAACTGGCGACTTCACCGACTTCCCACTGACGCTGGTAGCAGCCCAACCACGGACCAGTGCCTCTTCTCCCTTTATTCCGGTGCCGACAGTAATTGCATCATGTGCCTGTTTTCCCCGATTACGTTCGGTCGAAGCTTCGGAAGGTGGGCGACAAACGACAGTTCGAAGGCCAAAACATGGAGCGTTGTGTGCGCAAAAACTTCCGTTCCGGTACCGGGAATCGAACCCGGGCCTCCTGGGTGAAAGCCAGGTATCCTAGCCACTAGACCACACCGGATTTGCTCGATAAGCGTGAGGTTTTCTCCGTCTCCTCTCGTATTTCGTGCTGAATCTGGACTCAGTGCAGTTCTCCGTTTGCGAGCATATTTGCGCCTACAGACTGGCATGGCGCACAGCCCGAAATTGACTATTCATTATTTTACTCCTAACAAGGGAGGAGAAAGATCAAAGTTGTACGTTGTCATAATTGGAAATAAACGTATTGACGCTGAGGCGTAGACTCCTTATGGATAACGAACGACAATTAAGTTCGTTCCCTAGCAACAGCAACGCCGTTAATTCAGCCATGATGTACAGCAAATTAAATGCCCCGGGTGAGGATCGAACTCACGACCTTAAGATTATGAGACTTACGCGCTACCTACTGCGCTACCGAGGCACGTTGCAAGTAACGTTACAGGAAACTTGGTAAGTCTCTCATATTAGAGATAGACAGTTCGCGCTTTCTCAAGAATCTGTTGTGTTGCTACACGTGCTTTCCCTACTTGCTAGATTAAACTGCTGCCGCAGTTTTTTCAACGGAACGCAGCACTGCCCGAGGTTACAGTACATCGCCCTTGCGGCACCTGAACACAGCGGCCTGTTGGGACAGGCCGACGTCAGAGTTCAGAAATAGCATACGACCGTTCAAGTACGGTCTATTGCGTGCTGCGTGTATGGTTCCTCTCACAGCGAATCCTGCTATACATTCCTGAGGCTGACGCAGCTCAGGCGAGGAATCGGCGCGGCAGCATTAGAGCGAGAACAGCAGAACGATGCATCGGCCGGGAATCGAACCCGGGCCGTCCGCATGCTAAGCGAGCATTCACCAATTTTTTTTTTTTTCTTCTCATTTCTTTCGTTGCATTTGTTGGGGGCGGACGTCCGATGGCGCCCGTTCAAGTTCATCGTTGACTCGGTCTTTTATTACAGAGGGCAGATAACTCTCAGACCGAACACGCTGAGCTATCGTGCCGGCAAGCCTTAAGATTATGAGACTTACGCGCTGCCTACTGCACTACTGAGGCACATGCCATTGAACCAGCGATGCTCGTCAAGCTGCCCGTGCTTCCCGAGCACTTTTCTGCAGGGGAAAGTGGGATTGCCACCCAGCGACGTCGGATACAACCGAAAAAAGTGCTACACACGCGGAGTGCTCCACTACACTGCCTTAAAACGAATGCTCATCTCTATCGTGTGAGTAACCTTGCGGCCGCGGCGACTAGTCTTGCCCAAAGACGCAGCGTGCGTGGAGGCGCTACCCGAATGCGTGTGGATGCACCCTCCTACCTCGAAAAGCGCCTGCAGCTACTATCACCGTGGGCCGCTGCTGGCGGGCAGGAAGCCGACACAGCGGGGCGTTGCGAGCAGCGGCTGTGCGGTGGTGGTGTAATGGTGAGCATAGTTGCCTTCCAAGCAGTTGATCCGGGTTCGATTCCCGGCCACCGCAAATGGCGCTAGTTTTTTTCGTATGAGTATGTGAGCCGGGTGCTGTTAAATGAAGGTTTTTTTCGTCGTAGCTCCACGCAGACCATCCTGTAGTATGTCCCGACTTGTCCCGACTTTGCTCGGCTGACGCGAAAGCTGACGCTTGGAATTCGCCCTTATCAAAAGGACAGGCACTATAAACGGCTGTGAGAGGCGAGGTGTGGAGAGGTACCAAAACGACAGGCAATCTGCGAAATTTTCTGCTCGTTGTTCTTAAACAAAAAAAAGAAAAATCCGACGCAGTCGGTAGGACTCGAACCTACGCTCCCAGAGGGAATCTGATTTCTAGTCAGACGCCTTAACCACTCGGCCACGACTGCTCGTAACCCAAGTTTCCCTGGAATCGTGAAAAATCCAACCGGTCTGCGCAGAATGTTGACAGGAAACGAACTCCGTGCACTGATTACGGCAGGGCTACCATCGCTACGAGACGAGCCATTACGGAAACGTTAAAATCTTCGCCCGGACAGGGACTTGAACCCTGGACCCTTAGGTTAAAAGCCTAATGCTCTACCGACTGAGCTATCCGGGCTCACGCTCGTTGTGGATGGAGCGGCTGCAAGCAATGTAAATAACTGGAACGCGTGTGTAGGCGTACTACGGTAATTTCTGGCTTCTGGCGCAACTGGCGACTTCACCGACTTCCCACTGACGCTGGTAGCAGCCCAACCACGGACCAGTGCCTCTTCTCCCTTTATTCCGGTGCCGACAGTAATTGCATCATGTGCCTGTTTTCCCCGATTACGTTCGGTCGAAGCTTCGGAAGGTGGGCGACAAACGACAGTTCGAAGGCCAAAACATGGAGCGTTGTGTGCGCAAAAACTTCCGTTCCGGTACCGGGAATCGAACCCGGGCCTCCTGGGTGAAAGCCAGGTATCCTAGCCACTAGACCACACCGGATTTGCTCGATAAGCGTGAGGTTTTCTCCGTCTCCTCTCGTATTTCGTGCTGAATCTGGACTCAGTGCAGTTCTCCGTTTGCGAGCATATTTGCGCCTACAGACTGGCATGGCGCACAGCCCGAAATTGACTATTCATTATTTTACTCCTAACAAGGGAGGAGAAAGATCAAAGTTGTACGTTGTCATAATTGGAAATAAACGTATTGACGCTGAGGCGTAGACTCCTTATGGATAACGAACGACAATTAAGTTCGTTCCCTAGCAACAGCAACGCCGTTAATTCAGCCATGATGTACAGCAAATTAAATGCCCCGGGTGAGGATCGAACTCACGACCTTAAGATTATGAGACTTACGCGCTACCTACTGCGCTACCGAGGCACGTTGCAAGTAACGTTACAGGAAACTTGGTAAGTCTCTCATATTAGAGATAGACAGTTCGCGCTTTCTCAAGAATCTGTTGTGTTGCTACACGTGCTTTCCCTACTTGCTAGATTAAACTGCTGCCGCAGTTTTTTCAACGGAACGCAGCACTGCCCGAGGTTACAGTACATCGCCCTTGCGGCACCTGAACACAGCGGCCTGTTGGGACAGGCCGACGTCAGAGTTCAGAAATAGCATACGACCGTTCAAGTACGGTCTATTGCGTGCTGCGTGTATGGTTCCTCTCACAGCGAATCCTGCTATACATTCCTGAGGCTGACGCAGCTCAGGCGAGGAATCGGCGCGGCAGCATTAGAGCGAGAACAGCAGAACGATGCATCGGCCGGGAATCGAACCCGGGCCGTCCGCATGCTAAGCGAGCATTCACCAATTTTTTTTTTTTTCTTCTCATTTCTTTCGTTGCATTTGTTGGGGGCGGACGTCCGATGGCGCCCGTTCAAGTTCATCGTTGACTCGGTCTTTTATTACAGAGGGCAGATAACTCTCAGACCGAACACGCTGAGCTATCGTGCCGGCAAGCCTTAAGATTATGAGACTTACGCGCTGCCTACTGCACTACTGAGGCACATGCCATTGAACCAGCGATGCTCGTCAAGCTGCCCGTGCTTCCCGAGCACTTTTCTGCAGGGGAAAGTGGGATTGCCACCCAGCGACGTCGGATACAACCGAAAAAAGTGCTACACACGCGGAGTGCTCCACTACACTGCCTTAAAACGAATGCTCATCTCTATCGTGTGAGTAACCTTGCGGCCGCGGCGACTAGTCTTGCCCAAAGACGCAGCGTGCGTGGAGGCGCTACCCGAATGCGTGTGGATGCACCCTCCTACCTCGAAAAGCGCCTGCAGCTACTATCACCGTGGGCCGCTGCTGGCGGGCAGGAAGCCGACACAGCGGGGCGTTGCGAGCAGCGGCTGTGCGGTGGTGGTGTAATGGTGAGCATAGTTGCCTTCCAAGCAGTTGATCCGGGTTCGATTCCCGGCCACCGCAAATGGCGCTAGTTTTTTTCGTATGAGTATGTGAGCCGGGTGCTGTTAAATGAAGGTTTTTTTCGTCGTAGCTCCACGCAGACCATCCTGTAGTATGTCCCGACTTGTCCCGACTTTGCTCGGCTGACGCGAAAGCTGACGCTTGGAATTCGCCCTTATCAAAAGGACAGGCACTATAAACGGCTGTGAGAGGCGAGGTGTGGAGAGGTACCAAAACGACAGGCAATCTGCGAAATTTTCTGCTCGTTGTTCTTAAACAAAAAAAAGAAAAATCCGACGCAGTCGGTAGGACTCGAACCTACGCTCCCAGAGGGAATCTGATTTCTAGTCAGACGCCTTAACCACTCGGCCACGACTGCTCGTAACCCAAGTTTCCCTGGAATCGTGAAAAATCCAACCGGTCTGCGCAGAATGTTGACAGGAAACGAACTCCGTGCACTGATTACGGCAGGGCTACCATCGCTACGAGACGAGCCATTACGGAAACGTTAAAATCTTCGCCCGGACAGGGACTTGAACCCTGGACCCTTAGGTTAAAAGCCTAATGCTCTACCGACTGAGCTATCCGGGCTCACGCTCGTTGTGGATGGAGCGGCTGCAAGCAATGTAAATAACTGGAACGCGTGTGTAGGCGTACTACGGTAATTTCTGGCTTCTGGCGCAACTGGCGACTTCACCGACTTCCCACTGACGCTGGTAGCAGCCCAACCACGGACCAGTGCCTCTTCTCCCTTTATTCCGGTGCCGACAGTAATTGCATCATGTGCCTGTTTTCCCCGATTACGTTCGGTCGAAGCTTCGGAAGGTGGGCGACAAACGACAGTTCGAAGGCCAAAACATGGAGCGTTGTGTGCGCAAAAACTTCCGTTCCGGTACCGGGAATCGAACCCGGGCCTCCTGGGTGAAAGCCAGGTATCCTAGCCACTAGACCACACCGGATTTGCTCGATAAGCGTGAGGTTTTCTCCGTCTCCTCTCGTATTTCGTGCTGAATCTGGACTCAGTGCAGTTCTCCGTTTGCGAGCATATTTGCGCCTACAGACTGGCATGGCGCACAGCCCGAAATTGACTATTCATTATTTTACTCCTAACAAGGGAGGAGAAAGATCAAAGTTGTACGTTGTCATAATTGGAAATAAACGTATTGACGCTGAGGCGTAGACTCCTTATGGATAACGAACGACAATTAAGTTCGTTCCCTAGCAACAGCAACGCCGTTAATTCAGCCATGATGTACAGCAAATTAAATGCCCCGGGTGAGGATCGAACTCACGACCTTAAGATTATGAGACTTACGCGCTACCTACTGCGCTACCGAGGCACGTTGCAAGTAACGTTACAGGAAACTTGGTAAGTCTCTCATATTAGAGATAGACAGTTCGCGCTTTCTCAAGAATCTGTTGTGTTGCTACACGTGCTTTCCCTACTTGCTAGATTAAACTGCTGCCGCAGTTTTTTCAACGGAACGCAGCACTGCCCGAGGTTACAGTACATCGCCCTTGCGGCACCTGAACACAGCGGCCTGTTGGGACAGGCCGACGTCAGAGTTCAGAAATAGCATACGACCGTTCAAGTACGGTCTATTGCGTGCTGCGTGTATGGTTCCTCTCACAGCGAATCCTGCTATACATTCCTGAGGCTGACGCAGCTCAGGCGAGGAATCGGCGCGGCAGCATTAGAGCGAGAACAGCAGAACGATGCATCGGCCGGGAATCGAACCCGGGCCGTCCGCATGCTAAGCGAGCATTCACCAATTTTTTTTTTTTTCTTCTCATTTCTTTCGTTGCATTTGTTGGGGGCGGACGTCCGATGGCGCCCGTTCAAGTTCATCGTTGACTCGGTCTTTTATTACAGAGGGCAGATAACTCTCAGACCGAACACGCTGAGCTATCGTGCCGGCAAGCCTTAAGATTATGAGACTTACGCGCTGCCTACTGCACTACTGAGGCACATGCCATTGAACCAGCGATGCTCGTCAAGCTGCCCGTGCTTCCCGAGCACTTTTCTGCAGGGGAAAGTGGGATTGCCACCCAGCGACGTCGGATACAACCGAAAAAAGTGCTACACACGCGGAGTGCTCCACTACACTGCCTTAAAACGAATGCTCATCTCTATCGTGTGAGTAACCTTGCGGCCGCGGCGACTAGTCTTGCCCAAAGACGCAGCGTGCGTGGAGGCGCTACCCGAATGCGTGTGGATGCACCCTCCTACCTCGAAAAGCGCCTGCAGCTACTATCACCGTGGGCCGCTGCTGGCGGGCAGGAAGCCGACACAGCGGGGCGTTGCGAGCAGCGGCTGTGCGGTGGTGGTGTAATGGTGAGCATAGTTGCCTTCCAAGCAGTTGATCCGGGTTCGATTCCCGGCCACCGCAAATGGCGCTAGTTTTTTTCGTATGAGTATGTGAGCCGGGTGCTGTTAAATGAAGGTTTTTTTCGTCGTAGCTCCACGCAGACCATCCTGTAGTATGTCCCGACTTGTCCCGACTTTGCTCGGCTGACGCGAAAGCTGACGCTTGGAATTCGCCCTTATCAAAAGGACAGGCACTATAAACGGCTGTGAGAGGCGAGGTGTGGAGAGGTACCAAAACGACAGGCAATCTGCGAAATTTTCTGCTCGTTGTTCTTAAACAAAAAAAAGAAAAATCCGACGCAGTCGGTAGGACTCGAACCTACGCTCCCAGAGGGAATCTGATTTCTAGTCAGACGCCTTAACCACTCGGCCACGACTGCTCGTAACCCAAGTTTCCCTGGAATCGTGAAAAATCCAACCGGTCTGCGCAGAATGTTGACAGGAAACGAACTCCGTGCACTGATTACGGCAGGGCTACCATCGCTACGAGACGAGCCATTACGGAAACGTTAAAATCTTCGCCCGGACAGGGACTTGAACCCTGGACCCTTAGGTTAAAAGCCTAATGCTCTACCGACTGAGCTATCCGGGCTCACGCTCGTTGTGGATGGAGCGGCTGCAAGCAATGTAAATAACTGGAACGCGTGTGTAGGCGTACTACGGTAATTTCTGGCTTCTGGCGCAACTGGCGACTTCACCGACTTCCCACTGACGCTGGTAGCAGCCCAACCACGGACCAGTGCCTCTTCTCCCTTTATTCCGGTGCCGACAGTAATTGCATCATGTGCCTGTTTTCCCCGATTACGTTCGGTCGAAGCTTCGGAAGGTGGGCGACAAACGACAGTTCGAAGGCCAAAACATGGAGCGTTGTGTGCGCAAAAACTTCCGTTCCGGTACCGGGAATCGAACCCGGGCCTCCTGGGTGAAAGCCAGGTATCCTAGCCACTAGACCACACCGGATTTGCTCGATAAGCGTGAGGTTTTCTCCGTCTCCTCTCGTATTTCGTGCTGAATCTGGACTCAGTGCAGTTCTCCGTTTGCGAGCATATTTGCGCCTACAGACTGGCATGGCGCACAGCCCGAAATTGACTATTCATTATTTTACTCCTAACAAGGGAGGAGAAAGATCAAAGTTGTACGTTGTCATAATTGGAAATAAACGTATTGACGCTGAGGCGTAGACTCCTTATGGATAACGAACGACAATTAAGTTCGTTCCCTAGCAACAGCAACGCCGTTAATTCAGCCATGATGTACAGCAAATTAAATGCCCCGGGTGAGGATCGAACTCACGACCTTAAGATTATGAGACTTACGCGCTACCTACTGCGCTACCGAGGCACGTTGCAAGTAACGTTACAGGAAACTTGGTAAGTCTCTCATATTAGAGATAGACAGTTCGCGCTTTCTCAAGAATCTGTTGTGTTGCTACACGTGCTTTCCCTACTTGCTAGATTAAACTGCTGCCGCAGTTTTTTCAACGGAACGCAGCACTGCCCGAGGTTACAGTACATCGCCCTTGCGGCACCTGAACACAGCGGCCTGTTGGGACAGGCCGACGTCAGAGTTCAGAAATAGCATACGACCGTTCAAGTACGGTCTATTGCGTGCTGCGTGTATGGTTCCTCTCACAGCGAATCCTGCTATACATTCCTGAGGCTGACGCAGCTCAGGCGAGGAATCGGCGCGGCAGCATTAGAGCGAGAACAGCAGAACGATGCATCGGCCGGGAATCGAACCCGGGCCGTCCGCATGCTAAGCGAGCATTCACCAATTTTTTTTTTTTTCTTCTCATTTCTTTCGTTGCATTTGTTGGGGGCGGACGTCCGATGGCGCCCGTTCAAGTTCATCGTTGACTCGGTCTTTTATTACAGAGGGCAGATAACTCTCAGACCGAACACGCTGAGCTATCGTGCCGGCAAGCCTTAAGATTATGAGACTTACGCGCTGCCTACTGCACTACTGAGGCACATGCCATTGAACCAGCGATGCTCGTCAAGCTGCCCGTGCTTCCCGAGCACTTTTCTGCAGGGGAAAGTGGGATTGCCACCCAGCGACGTCGGATACAACCGAAAAAAGTGCTACACACGCGGAGTGCTCCACTACACTGCCTTAAAACGAATGCTCATCTCTATCGTGTGAGTAACCTTGCGGCCGCGGCGACTAGTCTTGCCCAAAGACGCAGCGTGCGTGGAGGCGCTACCCGAATGCGTGTGGATGCACCCTCCTACCTCGAAAAGCGCCTGCAGCTACTATCACCGTGGGCCGCTGCTGGCGGGCAGGAAGCCGACACAGCGGGGCGTTGCGAGCAGCGGCTGTGCGGTGGTGGTGTAATGGTGAGCATAGTTGCCTTCCAAGCAGTTGATCCGGGTTCGATTCCCGGCCACCGCAAATGGCGCTAGTTTTTTTCGTATGAGTATGTGAGCCGGGTGCTGTTAAATGAAGGTTTTTTTCGTCGTAGCTCCACGCAGACCATCCTGTAGTATGTCCCGACTTGTCCCGACTTTGCTCGGCTGACGCGAAAGCTGACGCTTGGAATTCGCCCTTATCAAAAGGACAGGCACTATAAACGGCTGTGAGAGGCGAGGTGTGGAGAGGTACCAAAACGACAGGCAATCTGCGAAATTTTCTGCTCGTTGTTCTTAAACAAAAAAAAGAAAAATCCGACGCAGTCGGTAGGACTCGAACCTACGCTCCCAGAGGGAATCTGATTTCTAGTCAGACGCCTTAACCACTCGGCCACGACTGCTCGTAACCCAAGTTTCCCTGGAATCGTGAAAAATCCAACCGGTCTGCGCAGAATGTTGACAGGAAACGAACTCCGTGCACTGATTACGGCAGGGCTACCATCGCTACGAGACGAGCCATTACGGAAACGTTAAAATCTTCGCCCGGACAGGGACTTGAACCCTGGACCCTTAGGTTAAAAGCCTAATGCTCTACCGACTTTTTTTTTTTTTTTTTTTTTTTTTTTTTTTTTGCATTACATAAATGTATTTCCAAGGCAACAGCAAACACTTGATTACACTTATACATCTCCATTTAATCACATTTTGTTACATCTCCACTTAATCAAGAAACACACATCCTTAACATAATGGCAAAACTTCCAACATTGTTCTTATAATAGCAGATGCATTAATAAATAATGAAAGCTCCACCATCATACCTAAGACGCTTTAATTTCCATCTCCTCGAAGTGAAACAAAAGCTTAATGTTTATAATGTATATATAATATATATATGTGTATAAGCTGTAGCACAGTTTAAGTAAATATTTCTTCACATCACACATGTTTAAGAAACTACACTCTTTACATAAAGGCTACTTTGCATCGAGGCATGTGGACAATATCAAAAAGTTTCAATACTGTCTAAATAGGTTCACCTAAACTACAGACTATGTCAATAAAAAAATTTCCACCAAAATACTATGACTCCAGTTTCACAACGAGGTGTAGCAGGCCCTCATGGTACATGAATAAGTAGCATATGTCTCCAAACATGCACCAGAAAACCTACTCAACATTCCATCAGTACACAGCCAGCTCCAACTCATCCCAACTTATGACACATGCAACCTGCACATCCAAGGCTATATTTATCTTGGTCTCAATTCATACTAAAATTAGATTGCACTTTGGTTTCTAAAGTATTATAAAAAACAATACCTGCTTCTGGGAAACATGCTCCTCAATTCCAATATATCCAAAACTAGTATCTATTTACTATTGATTTATAGTCTCCTCAAATGTCAAAGTTCAGAGGAATTAAATTTGTTCAGTTACATACAATTTACACATTAAATGCAAATTTGATTTATAATTTTGAATAATGTGCAGATACTGTCATCATCAGAAAAGAATATGAGTCTCAGATATCATTGGGAACAAATGACAACTGCGCAATAATACTGCACAGATATGCTGTTGACATATGAACACACAGGTGAATTCATTACGTAAGAATAAGTATTGACATTTTTATCCTTTAGAATGCACATAATGCCAGAGAAATGTGATGAAACTCATTACAGGATCTCTTATCTATATATATTGCAAGTATAAAAACTACAAAACTGTATCAGGAAACACAATCACAACAGCTTCGCCATGGAAATGGAAGCAATGTGAGAACAGAAACAGTAAATTACAAAGCAGTATTACAAAAAGAAATGAACTACTCTGAAGTACTGACACTATAAAACCAACCTAAAAATGCCACCTAAACTAATACTTTTTATGAGGAAAATAGATTTACAATTCTGTTGGTAAGTACCATTGTTAGGTATTACATCACTAATTGACAGTGACAAAATTAATACAAATCAAGTATAATACAAACTGAAGAGTTGTGGAAGGCAATTTTCCTGACCTGAACAACATATTTTCCAACCAGTGTTGTAAGCAATTTGCATCATGGAAGATAAAATTAGAATGCAATAGTCGTATGGTCCTCCAAAACAATCTGGAGAACCACTACAAGTGACTTCACTGTACAGGGTGAAAATATAAACAATAGGGAGACAGGAGCATGGTCTATATGACAGGAATATAAAAGGAGTGTACCAGATTTTTTTCCCGGCAGAAAGGTCAGGATAATGTCAGGACAGGGCAAGGCAACTAACAGCACCAACAGCTGGTTTTTCACGGCAATCACGCACAGTCTGCAAAAGTGGTATTCAGTCCTTCCAGTCTTTCTTTATTTCAAAACTCCACTCCCACTTCAAATGCTCATGCTTATCATCATCAGTAAAAAGTGAGTGTACAACATAGCTTCCACGTGCCACCATCCCAGATGGTGCATCTTCAGGTGGTGTCGTGTATGACTGCACTTCAGTCTTCGGGGGATAGCTGCCTACCATATGCGTCATCTTGTCCACAGGAACACCAAGTCTGTATGTTTTCTGAACATATTTCAGCCCATGTACAATTTCTCTCTGTACAATAAACTCTATACGTATTCTGTATGATACACCCTCTTTGATCACAAAGACCTGTTTTTTTAGCTGTGTGAGATCTCCAGTTAAATCAAGTTCAACATCCGGCCTGTCAGTTACACACAGAACAAGCTTTTTCACGATTACTTTTCTAGGGTCATCCGGATCAACAATAATTTTGCCTTCCTTCGCTTCTCCCAAAAGCGCTTCCTTATATTTTCTGAGACTTTCATCCTCTTTATCGGCTTCCAGGAGTTCTTCTATTGTCTTCTCTGGGGGAGGTTTATAATTTGTATCAATCTCATCTTCGGGTGTATTTATATGAAGATCTTCAATTCCTTCTGCTGCCGTATCGGCCATATTCAGCTAAACACTCAATAACCCAAGAGTAACAGTACCAAATCAACAAACCAAAACTGGAAACCACCAAACTGACTCCACCTAGTTACGCCGACTGAGCTATCCGGGCTCACGCTCGTTGTGGATGGAGCGGCTGCAAGCAATGTAAATAACTGGAACGCGTGTGTAGGCGTACTACGGTAATTTCTGGCTTCTGGCGCAACTGGCGACTTCACCGACTTCCCACTGACGCTGGTAGCAGCCCAACCACGGACCAGTGCCTCTTCTCCCTTTATTCCGGTGCCGACAGTAATTGCATCATGTGCCTGTTTTCCCCGATTACGTTCGGTCGAAGCTTCGGAAGGTGGGCGACAAACGACAGTTCGAAGGCCAAAACATGGAGCGTTGTGTGCGCAAAAACTTCCGTTCCGGTACCGGGAATCGAACCCGGGCCTCCTGGGTGAAAGCCAGGTATCCTAGCCACTAGACCACACCGGATTTGCTCGATAAGCGTGAGGTTTTCTCCGTCTCCTCTCGTATTTCGTGCTGAATCTGGACTCAGTGCAGTTCTCCGTTTGCGAGCATATTTGCGCCTACAGACTGGCATGGCGCACAGCCCGAAATTGACTATTCATTATTTTACTCCTAACAAGGGAGGAGAAAGATCAAAGTTGTACGTTGTCATAATTGGAAATAAACGTATTGACGCTGAGGCGTAGACTCCTTATGGATAACGAACGACAATTAAGTTCGTTCCCTAGCAACAGCAACGCCGTTAATTCAGCCATGATGTACAGCAAATTAAATGCCCCGGGTGAGGATCGAACTCACGACCTTAAGATTATGAGACTTACGCGCTACCTACTGCGCTACCGAGGCACGTTGCAAGTAACGTTACAGGAAACTTGGTAAGTCTCTCATATTAGAGATAGACAGTTCGCGCTTTCTCAAGAATCTGTTGTGTTGCTACACGTGCTTTCCCTACTTGCTAGATTAAACTGCTGCCGCAGTTTTTTCAACGGAACGCAGCACTGCCCGAGGTTACAGTACATCGCCCTTGCGGCACCTGAACACAGCGGCCTGTTGGGACAGGCCGACGTCAGAGTTCAGAAATAGCATACGACCGTTCAAGTACGGTCTATTGCGTGCTGCGTGTATGGTTCCTCTCACAGCGAATCCTGCTATACATTCCTGAGGCTGACGCAGCTCAGGCGAGGAATCGGCGCGGCAGCATTAGAGCGAGAAACAGCAGAACGATGCATCGGCCGGGAATCGAACCCGGGCCGTCCGCATGCTAAGCGAGCATTCACCAATTTTTTTTTTTTTTCTTCTCATTTCTTTCGTTGCATTTGTTGGGGGCGGACGTCCGATGGCGCCCGTTCAAGTTCATCGTTGACTCGGTCTTTTATTACAGAGGGCAGATAACTCTCAGACCGAACACGCTGAGCTATCGTGCCGGCAAGCCTTAAGATTATGAGACTTACGCGCTGCCTACTGCACTACTGAGGCACATGCCATTGAACCAGCGATGCTCGTCAAGCTGCCCGTGCTTCCCGAGCACTTTTCTGCAGGGGAAAGTGGGATTGCCACCCAGCGACGTCGGATACAACCGAAAAAAAGTGCTACACACGCGGAGTGCTCCACTACACTGCCTTAAAACGAATGCTCATCTCTATCGTGTGAGTAACCTTGCGGCCGCGGCGACTAGTCTTGCCCAAAGACGCAGCGTGCGTGGAGGCGCTACCCGAATGCGTGTGGATGCACCCTCCTACCTCGAAAAGCGCCTGCAGCTACTATCACCGTGGGCCGCTGCTGGCGGGCAGGAAGCCGACACAGCGGGGCGTTGCGAGCAGCGGCTGTGCGGTGGTGGTGTAATGGTGAGCATAGTTGCCTTCCAAGCAGTTGATCCGGGTTCGATTCCCGGCCACCGCAAATGGCGCTAGTTTTTTTCGTATGAGTATGTGAGCCGGGTGCTGTTAAATGAAGGTTTTTTTCGTCGTAGCTCCACGCAGACCATCCTGTAGTATGTCCCGACTTGTCCCGACTTTGCTCGGCTGACGCGAAAGCTGACGCTTGGAATTCGCCCTTATCAAAAGGACAGGCACTATAAACGGCTGTGAGAGGCGAGGTGTGGAGAGGTACCAAAACGACAGGCAATCTGCGAAATTTTCTGCTCGTTGTTCTTAAACAAAAAAAAGAAAAATCCGACGCAGTCGGTAGGACTCGAACCTACGCTCCCAGAGGGAATCTGATTTCTAGTCAGACGCCTTAACCACTCGGCCACGACTGCTCGTAACCCAAGTTTCCCTGGAATCGTGAAAAATCCAACCGGTCTGCGCAGAATGTTGACAGGAAACGAACTCCGTGCACTGATTACGGCAGGGCTACCATCGCTACGAGACGAGCCATTACGGAAACGTTAAAATCTTCGCCCGGACAGGGACTTGAACCCTGGACCCTTAGGTTAAAAGCCTAATGCTCTACCGACTGAGCTATCCGGGCTCACGCTCGTTGTGGATGGAGCGGCTGCAAGCAAAGTAAATAACTGGAACGCGTGTGTAGGCGTACTACGGTAATTTCTGGCTTCTGGCGCAACTGGCGACTTCACCGACTTCCCACTGACGCTGGTAGCAGCCCAACCACGGACCAGTGCCTCTTCTCCCTTTATTCCGGTGCCGACAGTAATTGCATCATGTGCCTGTTTTCCCCGATTACGTTCGGTCGAAGCTTCGGAAGGTGGGCGACAAACGACAGTTCGAAGGCCAAAACATGGAGCGTTGTGTGCGCAAAAACTTCCGTTCCGGTACCGGGAATCGAACCCCGGCCTCCTGGGTGAAAGCCAGGTATCCTAGCCACTAGACCACACCGGATTTGCTCGATAAGCGTGAGGTTTTCTCCGTCTCCTCTCGTATTTCGTGCTGAATCTGGACTCAGTGCAGTTCTCCGTTTGCGAGCATATTTGCGCCTACAGACTGGCATGGCGCACAGCCCGAAATTGACTATTCATTATTTTACTCCTAACAAGGGAGGAGAAAGATCAAAGTTGTACGTTGTCATAATTGGAAATAAACGTATTGACGCTGAGGCGTAGACTCCTTATGGATAACGAACGACAATTAAGTTCGTTCCCTAGCAACAGCAACGCCGTTAATTCAGCCAAGATGTACAGCAAATTAAATGCCCCGGGTGAGGATCGAACTCACGACCTTAAGATTATGAGACTTACGCGCTACCTACTGCGCTACCGAGGCACGTTGCAAGTAACGTTACAGGAAACTTGGTAAGTCTCTCATATTAGAGATAGACAGTTCGCGCTTTCTCAAGAATCTGTTGTGTTGCTACACGTGCTTTCCCTACTTGCTAGATTAAACTGCTGCCGCAGTTTTTTCAACGGAACGCAGCACTGCCCGAGGTTACAGTACATCGCCCTTGCGGCACCTGAACACAGCGGCCTGTTGGGACAGGCCGACGTCAGAGTTCAGAAATAGCATACGACCGTTCAAGTACGGTCTATTGCGTGCTGCGTGTATGGTTCCTCTCACAGCGAATCCTGCTATACATTCCTGAGGCTGACGCAGCTCAGGCGAGGAATCGGCGCGGCAGCATTATAGCGAGAACAGCAGAACGATGCATCGGCCGGGAATCGAACCCGGGCCGTCCGCATGCTAAGCGAGCATTCACCAATTTTTTTTTTTTTTCTTCTCATTTCTTTCGTTGCATTTGTTGGGGGCGGACGTCCGATGGCGCCCGTTCAAGTTCATCGTTGACTCGGTCTTTTATTACAGAGGGCAGATAACTCTCAGACCGAACACGCTGAGCTATCGTGCCGGCAAGCCTTAAGATTATGAGACTTACGCGCTGCCTACTGCACTACTGAGGCACATGCCATTGAACCAGCGATGCTCGTCAAGCTGCCCGTGCTTCCCGAGCACTTTTCTGCAGGGGAAAGTGGGATTGCCACCCAGCGACGTCGGACACAACCGAAAAAAGTGCTACACACGCGGAGTGCTCCACTACACTGCCTTAAAACGAATGCTCATCTCTATCGTGTGAGTAACCTTGCGGCCGCGGCGACTAGTCTTGCCCAAAGACGCAGCGTGCGTGGAGGCGCTACCCGAATGCGTGTGGATGCACCCTCCTACCTCGAAAAGCGCCTGCAGCTACTATCACCGTGGGCCGCTGCTGGCGGGCAGGAAGCCGACACAGCGGGGCGTTGCGAGCAGCGGCTGTGCGGTGGTGGTGTAATGGTGAGCATAGTTGCCTTCCAAGCAGTTGATCCGGGTTCGATTCCCGGCCACCGCAAATGGCGCTAGTTTTTTTCGTATGAGTATGTGAGCCGGGTGCTGTTAAATGAAGGTTTTTTTCGTCGTAGCTCCACGCAGACCATCCTGTAGTATGTCCCGACTTGTCCCGACTTTGCTCGGCTGACGCGAAAGCTGACGCTTGGAATTCGCCCTTATCAAAAGGACAGGCACTATAAACGGCTGTGAGAGGCGAGGTGTGGAGAGGTACCAAAACGACAGGCAATCTGCGAAATTTTCTGCTCGTTGTTCTTAAACAAAAAAAAGAAAAATCCGACGCAGTCGGTAGGACTCGAACCTACGCTCCCAGAGGGAATCTGATTTCTAGTCAGACGCCTTAACCACTCGGCCACGACTGCTCGTAACCCAAGTTTCCCTGGAATCGTGAAAAATCCAACCGGTCTGCGCAGAATGTTGACAGGAAACGAACTCCGTGCACTGATTACGGCAGGGCTACCATCGCTACGAGACGAGCCATTACGGAAACGTTAAAATCTTCGCCCGGACAGGGACTTGAACCCTGGACCCTTAGGTCAAAAGCCTAATGCTCTACCGACTGAGCTATCCGGGCTCACGCTCGTTGTGGATGGAGCGGCTGCAAGCAAAGTAAATAACTGGAACGCGTGTGTAGGCGTACTACGGTAATTTCTGGCTTCTGGCGCAACTGGCGACTTCACCGACTTCCCACTGACGCTGGTAGCAGCCCAACCACGGACCAGTGCCTCTTCTCCCTTTATTCCGGTGCCGACAGTAATTGCATCATGTGCCTGTTTTCCCCGATTACGTTCGGTCGAAGCTTCGGAAGGTGGGCGACAAACGACAGTTCGAAGGCCAAAACATGGAGCGTTGTGTGCGCAAAAACTTCCGTTCCGGTACCGGGAATCGAACCCCGGCCTCCTGGGTGAAAGCCAGGTATCCTAGCCACTAGACCACACCGGATTTGCTCGATAAGCGTGAGGTTTTCTCCGTCTCCTCTCGTATTTCGTGCTGAATCTGGACTCAGTGCAGTTCTCCGTTTGCGAGCATATTTGCGCCTACAGACTGGCATGGCGCACAGCCCGAAATTGACTATTCATTATTTTACTCCTAACAAGGGAGGAGAAAGATCAAAGTTGTACGTTGTCATAATTGGAAATAAACGTATTGACGCTGAGGCGTAGACTCCTTATGGATAACGAACGACAATTAAGTTCGTTCCCTAGCAACAGCAACGCCGTTAATTCAGCCAAGATGTACAGCAAATTAAATGCCCCGGGTGAGGATCGAACTCACGACCTTAAGATTATGAGACTTACGCGCTACCTACTGCGCTACCGAGGCACGTTGCAAGTAACGTTACAGGAAACTTGGTAAGTCTCTCATATTAGAGATAGACAGTTCGCGCTTTCTCAAGAATCTGTTGTGTTGCTACACGTGCTTTCCCTACTTGCTAGATTAAACTGCTGCCGCAGTTTTTTCAACGGAACGCAGCACTGCCCGAGGTTACAGTACATCGCCCTTGCGGCACCTGAACACAGCGGCCTGTTGGGACAGGCCGACGTCAGAGTTCAGAAATAGCATACGACCGTTCAAGTACGGTCTATTGCGTGCTGCGTGTATGGTTCCTCTCACAGCGAATCCTGCTATACATTCCTGAGGCTGACGCAGCTCAGGCGAGGAATCGGCGCGGCAGCATTATAGCGAGAACAGCAGAACGATGCATCGGCCGGGAATCGAACCCGGGCCGTCCGCATGCTAAGCGAGCATTCACCAATTTTTTTTTTTTTTCTTCTCATTTCTTTCGTTGCATTTGTTGGGGGCGGACGTCCGATGGCGCCCGTTCAAGTTCATCGTTGACTCGGTCTTTTATTACAGAGGGCAGATAACTCTCAGACCGAACACGCTGAGCTATCGTGCCGGCAAGCCTTAAGATTATGAGACTTACGCGCTGCCTACTGCACTACTGAGGCACATGCCATTGAACCAGCGATGCTCGTCAAGCTGCCCGTGCTTCCCGAGCACTTTTCTGCAGGGGAAAGTGGGATTGCCACCCAGCGACGTCGGACACAACCGAAAAAAGTGCTACACACGCGGAGTGCTCCACTACACTGCCTTAAAACGAATGCTCATCTCTATCGTGTGAGTAACCTTGCGGCCGCGGCGACTAGTCTTGCCCAAAGACGCAGCGTGCGTGGAGGCGCTACCCGAATGCGTGTGGATGCACCCTCCTACCTCGAAAAGCGCCTGCAGCTACTATCACCGTGGGCCGCTGCTGGCGGGCAGGAAGCCGACACAGCGGGGCGTTGCGAGCAGCGGCTGTGCGGTGGTGGTGTAATGGTGAGCATAGTTGCCTTCCAAGCAGTTGATCCGGGTTCGATTCCCGGCCACCGCAAATGGCGCTAGTTTTTTTCGTATGAGTATGTGAGCCGGGTGCTGTTAAATGAAGGTTTTTTTCGTCGTAGCTCCACGCAGACCATCCTGTAGTATGTCCCGACTTGTCCCGACTTTGCTCGGCTGACGCGAAAGCTGACGCTTGGAATTCGCCCTTATCAAAAGGACAGGCACTATAAACGGCTGTGAGAGGCGAGGTGTGGAGAGGTACCAAAACGACAGGCAATCTGCGAAATTTTCTGCTCGTTGTTCTTAAACAAAAAAAAGAAAAATCCGACGCAGTCGGTAGGACTCGAACCTACGCTCCCAGAGGGAATCTGATTTCTAGTCAGACGCCTTAACCACTCGGCCACGACTGCTCGTAATCCAAGTTTCCCTGGAATCGTGAAAAATCCAACCGGTCTGCGCAGAATGTTGACAGGAAACGAACTCCGTGCACTGATTACGGCAGGGCTACCATCGCTACGAGACGAGCCATTACGGAACGTTAAAATCTTCGCCCGGACAGGGACTTGAACCCTGGACCCTTAGGTTAAAAGCCTAATGCTCTACCGACTGAGCTATCCGGGCTCACGCTCGTTGTGGATGGAGCGGCTGCAAGCAATGTAAATAACTGGAACGCGTGTGTAGGCGTACTACGGTAATTTCTGGCTTCTGGCGCAACTGGCGACTTCACCGACTTCCCACTGACGCTGGTAGCAGCCCAACCACGGACCAGTGCCTCTTCTCCCTTTATTCCGGTGCCGACAGTAATTGCATCATGTGCCTGTTTTCCCCGATTACGTTCGGTCGAAGCTTCGGAAGGTGGGCGACAAACGACAGTTCGAAGGCCAAAACATGGAGCGTTGTGTGCGCAAAAACTTCCGTTCCGGTACCGGGAATCGAACCCGGGCCTCCTGGGTGAAAGCCAGGTATCCTAGCCACTTTTTGTTTTTTTTTTTTTTATTTTATTGAAGTAGGCGGTCACCCGCCCAAGCACTGACAACGCCCGGCGTCACGCAGTAGCGGTGATCGGACGAGAAACTGTGTGTTCAGCGTACTGTGACCAGTGAAGTGTTTTAGCGCGTGCCGACAAGTCGCGTTCGGGTCCCCTATCAGCTCCCACACAATTTGACGATTTCTTTGTCACCATACTTCCCCGGGGAAATCGGCGTTGCCTTTTTGAAGTAGTGAAATCGTAGTGGCCCGTGGGGGGATCGAACCCACGACCTTCGCGTTATTAGCACGACGCTCTAACCAACTGAGCTAACTTTTTTTTTTTTTTTTTTTTTTTTTTTACAGTACTGAAATTAAAATCCTAAAACATGACTATATAATGTAGACTGCTGACTGAAATAAAGATTAAAACACGAAAACTTCAGTCCTGGTGTAGAGAAGAAACATATATAAAGGCGGCAAATCCAGAAACAGTATAAAAGAAATTGGCTCACACAGGTGACCTTAGCCAACACCCTCTCTTTCAAATGTCAGGCTAAGCATATTGGCAAAATCATCTCGGAGGCCTGGCAATCGCAAGCGCTGCCAGTAAGCAGTAAGCATGTACTGCCGAAACGCTAGGTGTCCATCCTCTTCATGACAACTGTTGACAAAATGTACGAAATGGCCAATCAACCACATGACGGTATGGAGCTTCGTCCGCGGAAAAAAGGAAGAATCGGGCCGGACGATGATGTCAATAGTATAAGCGGCTTCAGCAGACCTAGTGACAAAAGCAAGTTGTTTCCTGAGCCAACGCCAATTAGCAAGGTGCCCACAGCAGGTGAATCGATGTTCAAGGGTATCCAGGAGACCACACCGAGTACAGGTGTCCGTGTCAGAAAGACCAATACGGTGCAGTCGTACATTGGTGGGAACCAAATTATTTATTACCCTATACCACGTGGACGCCACGGCCATAGAGTGGATCGGCAGACTAACGTTCTTCCAGACGTTCCTCCAGGACACAGATGGAGACGCCAGTTCTATTGGATTGGGACCGGCCAGCCCCTCCCAGCGGGCAATCAAGCCCTTGGTCGTTGGCACCGGTCGCCGCAAGAAGACGTCACCGAGGTAACTCACCGCAATGTAAAATTCCCGAATGTGTTTCAACTTAAAATTTAGGCGTCCGACATCGACAGGTGGAGCAAGGCTCGCCGGACGCACAACAGTAAAAAGCCTGGATGTAATTGAAGTCACTTCTTGCGTAACAATTAGAGTCGTTCGGCGGACGTACAAAGCAGACGCCTTGCGAGTAATGTCAGAGAGGCCCAAGCCTCCGGAGAGACGCGGTTTCGTCATTACCTCGTAACGTAACTTGAATAGATGGCCCTTCCATATAAACCTGCTAGACAATTGGCGCAACCTTTTCGCCACCATCATGGGAAGTGGGAACAGCTGAGCAACATAATAAGCTTTACATAGAACATAGGTGTCTAAAATTCTGACTTTTTGCAAAATGGTAGCAGAGCGCTGCTCATGGACCATCAGAGCCCCCTGTATCTTCTCGGTGACAGATTTCCAATTGAGAGCCGCCATTTTTAGAGGACACCGATCAATGATAATCCCCAAGGACGTATGGCGATCGACAAAAGTGGCCCAAGGGACGTCAGCATCGCGAAATCCTCGAATATCAAGGAACTTACATTTACCCTGATTGAGACGCGCTCCAGAGACACGACAGTATGCATCAACCGCCCCTTTCAACAACAGGATATCATCACGTTGACGGAGGAGAACAACGACATCATCCGCATATGCCTTAACAGAGAGCTTCCCACCAGAGAGGGACATACCCTGAAGCTTGAGAGCAATAGTCCGAAGCAGCGGTTCCAGGGACAATACGAATAAAGACATAGAGAGCGGACTACCCTGAGGCACTCCGCGGCGGATAGCAATGGGCGGCGTCAGCTGCCCATTGACTGACACCCGAGCTGTTATTCCCCTATACAAATTGCCAAGAACACCACGTGATGAAGCGTTAAAACCTATTGTACCTAAAACACGATCTAAAAACACATGACTGACGTGATCAAAAGCCTTATAAAAATCAAGGAAGGCAAAGGCACAATGTACGTTTGTAACCGCCGCAACCGAGACAACATCCCGATATTCGGCTACTGGTGTCAGAATAGATCTATCATGAAAACAACATTGATGTGCACCAATCACACCCCGAAGCAGAGAAGACAACCGGCTATTGAGCGCTCTAGCAGCTGTCTTATAGTCAAAATTCAGCAATGTGAGCGGACGAAGATTGGCAGCAGATAAACGACCAGAGGACTTCGGGATTAAAACAATTTTCCCTACTTTAAAATCGGCAGGCACATCCATCCCCCTGACAATCTCATTTAAAATCTGCGTAAAAATGCCACCCAAAAGAGGCCAAAAACGGAGATAAAATTCTTTAGGCAGGCCGTCTGGACCCGGCGATTTACTGGACGGAGAGCGAGCAATAAAATCGAAAACATCATCTACCTGGAACTCCCGGAGGAATTCGCCGTTCGCGTCAGGCGCGATCGTCGCAGTTAGATCCCCAAAGACATCATCCGAAAGAGACTCACCAGAATCATCGGCAGAATATAGACTAGTGTAATACTGATGAAGAGCACGAACCATTTCCTCCTGTGCAATAAGCTGTCGCCCATCATCCACCGTAAGAGAAGAGATGAAGGAGCGACGACGACGAGTCTGATGCCGTAGCAGGTGGTACAAGGATGTCAGTTCACCTTCAACAAGAGAGTGAGGTTTCGACTTAACTCGCAGACCATCCATCTGTCGTCGTTTAAGGCTCAAGAGCTTGGCTTTAATACGACGAACATCATGGATCCGCAGTGGAGAGGTACCCGCCGCGTCATATAGTTCACGCAGGACAGAGTAGTAATATTCATACGTGTTCTTAAAATCACGCGTCCTAGCAGCACAGTAGAAAATCAAAGTCTGACGAATCTTGGGCTTGGCAAACGCAGTCCACCAAACCAGCAAGGAGGGGTATCGCGGGACAGAGCGAAGACATCGCTCCCACACGCCACTTATAACATCATCCATAGCACTGTCGGCAAGGTGGGAAACATTTAACATCCACTGGGAACGATAAAGTTTTGCAGGTTGGCGACTAAGATTTACAGTTGCAGTAAAAGCACAATGGTCAGAAAAACTAGTAGGAATAACATCGACAGAAAGAATTTTATCACATAAAAAATCAGATAAATAGAATCTGTCCAGTCTACTGCATGAGGACGCGGTAAAAAACGTATATTTCACCAGGGTTGGATATTTGTGTTCCCAAACATCACGCAGATGCATCGTACGAACTAAGTCATGTAAATCACGGCAATAATTAAAATTGGGGGACTGGTCTGCAGGGCGTAAAACACAATTAAAATCGCCTCCGAGCAGGAGACTCCGAGGACTCTGGCGCAAAAGATAAATAAGCTCTTCTTTATAAAAGCGCGATCGAGCCACAGTGTGACCCGAACCAGAGGGGGCATACAAAACAACGAGGCGGAGATCAAAAAGACGACAACCAATCCCACGGCCAGAGTCAAGGAATTCAACGTCAGTAATAGGAATGCCCTCTCGAAAGAAAAGAGCAGTTCCTGTTGAATATTCCGGCGCGACATTAAAAACAGTTTGAAATCCAGGTAGAGAGAGATCAGAAAACAACACTTCCTGCAAAAACACTACGTCCGCACAGGCGTCGTAAATAAACTGCCGCAAAGAGGCAATGCGAACGTCGGACTCAATACGGTTAACATTTAAGGTAAGAAAGGTGTATGCTTGAACCATAGAGAGAAAAGCGAGAAAACAAATCACTTACACCGACGCACCAGCGTCACAGTCCATAGCAGGGGTGACAGAGGCATCCGAGGAAGGGGGACTGCTACCCCGTTCCGCGGATCCCTTACGTTTCGGTTTTTTACGAACAGCATTAACGTTCGGCTGAACGCGTAACTTGCGTCGGCTGACGGGCAAGGAAACTTCAGCCGCCGGTGACGTAGGAGGGTCAAGTTCTGTATCCGACACCACCCGCGCCGGTCCACATGCGGGATCCGGGGTCGCGGGGGAAACATCCGACAAAACGGAATGGTCAACACCTGCACTAGCTTCCGGCAAACATGGACTGCACGGAGGCGAAACGTGAGCAGGAAGGTCCGAGGCCGCAGAGTTGGAAGGAAGCGGAGCAGCTCCGCTGGCAGAGGTATGGGGCAGCGAAGCAGGAAGTTGTCGCGGCTCCACTTGTTGTGACATCGAAGTCGGTTCGGAAGACGGCGCCAACAGGCCCGACCGACGACCCGACTCGAGAGAAGCTGCGTCGGAGGCCGGAGGGGCGCCAGCAGCCGCCACCGGAACCGCTACCTCAGGAGGGCAGGGAGCAGCTACAGTACACAGTGGCTCGGAGGATGCCGGTCGCTCGGACTGGGGCATCTCAGGGAGATCCTCATCCGTACTATTTCCATCGTGTGGGCGACGCCTCTTATTATTCAAAAGTGGCACACCCACCTGAGGGACAGACGGAACAACATCAGATTTAGCACGCAAAGGAGGAAATTCTGTATCAGGGGTGCGCAAAACCTGTGGAGGGGCGCTACTACCACTGGACTGTGCTACACCAAGAGCAGAACCACCTGCAACGAGGTCAGCGACCGTTAACTTGCGACGCTGTTCGAGAGAATTTTTTAAAACAAAAACTCTCCGCGGACAGTCGGTACGCACGTGACCACTTTCATTGCACAAAAAACAGGTGCCCACCTGACCACTATATGTTACATGGACACGATATCCACCGATCTGCAGGTGAGATGGAATATTCTGCTTAACGTGCATTTCGACTGAACGAATACCACTGTAACATTGCAGGCGATGTTGGCTTGACCAGCGTTCAAGGCGAATGCTCTTTACATCACCATACTTCTGTAGACCCTCCTTAAGATAGACATTATCCACCTCCGGTGGAAGGTTGTAAACACGAACATTGGTATACGTGATGGAAGCATTGGAAAGCAGCACGGTACTTACAGAATCATCCCGATGCCGAAAGAGAACTTGATGACCATATTTAGAAAGAATTTTATCAACCTGAAGTGGGTCCATAAACTTAACAAAGAAAACATACAGTTCGGTATCAAAATAAGCAGTGTGCACCTGATCCGAATGAACACCAAAGGTATCTACCAACCAATCATGAATCTCAAGAGAACTAGGTTGCACATGGCGGGTTGACTTGTCAAAAGCAAAACTAACTGTAGCCTGACGAGGAATAACCTGGGACGACATTTTCAAAATATGCGGTCGAAACCGCTACACAAAAAACACTGAAATAAGGACAGAAAGTAACACAAGGTACGAAACAACGACGGAGAAACACTCACAGAAGTTGCAACACAACACGTAAACAAAAACGATAGTCCACTATACGTAACGCTACGGCGGAGCGGAAGACTAGGCACGTCCACACTGCACGGCGTCTAAAGCGGAACTCGAAAAATCCGACGCAGTCGGTAGGACTCGAACCTACGCTCCCAGAGGGAATCTGATTTCTAGTCAGACGCCTTAACCACTTTTTTTTTTTTTTTTTTTTTTTTTTGGTGTGTGTGTAAATGGTATAACATAAAGTAAATGAAAACAGAAGGGATGAGTGGCTTCGACTCATGAATGCCATCTCCGAGAAGAAATCCTCTGTATGTGCCGCCTCCATCGGCATTGTGGTTGTTCGTGATTTTTCTCAAATTACCTTTGGCAACCGTACCTTAGTGGCCCTCTTACGTCGGAAAACTGTAAGGTCGGCTTCTCGGGTTGCAATGTGTTCACTCCGTTGCGAGTTCGTCCTGTTTCATCGTGTGGTCTCTTCTCTTTACTGTCCTGTCTTGTCTACTCTTAGCTTTACACCCGCCAATTCTGTGGGGGATCCATGATCGCTTTGATGAGAAAATTTGCGTATTCCTGTTTATAATGTGGAAGTTTGCGAAGTCCATCGTGCTGTGTTTGTAAATATGTCGAAAAGTCTTCAATGCTACGTTCTGAGTTTGTAATAATATAGTAGATTGCTTGTCCTTTCAGCCAGTTTACGGCATTTCGTTTCGTGGTAGGGTAGAGGTCATCGTCCGGTAGAAGTAGACTCTTAAGGGTGATGGCTTGAGGGGACGTGCGTTGTAGAAATGCCAAGAGGTTTCTAACCGCTTTCCAGATGTCATGCGCCGTACCGCATACGAATGTGTGTTCATCAGTATCTTGCACGTTACAGGTTGCACAAAGGGAAGTATCAGCCAAATGTATCGAATGTAATCGGGAAGTCGTGGGAAGTTTCCTATTGACCACGTAATACCACAATGCTCTCACTCCCGTTGGCAAATGTGGATGATGAACACTTCTCCATACACGTGGCCAGACTGCCTCGGGGTACTTAACTTCAATACTGTTTCGAGCGTGCGTCGTGAGCAAATATTTGTACACTGCTCGCACTGTAACTATTTGTTCCTCAGGCATTCCCAGGCGGATGTAGCTATAGTCAAGCAAAAATTGCTTGATATGATGAAGGTCGTCTGGTATGTGATGAACATCCACAGGCGCGTCAAGATTAGCCGGCTTTATTTCGTTCAATAGAAAAGTGGTGATACTATTGGGCGAATTCTTCCATCTGCTAAATGTAGAACTGACGTACAGGGCCCGTGTCTTCGTATAGACGTCGGTGAGGTTGAGACCACCTGACGCCGACGGTAGAGTCAACGTAGAATACTTGACTTTGAAAATGTGGCCGCGGCTGACAAAGTGGCCGAAGGCAGCTAACAATCTGCTTGCCATCGGGAGGGGTAGCGGAAGTACGCGTGCCACATAGTTAATTTTAGAGACGAGATAAATGTTCACCAAGGCCACGCGTTGTATTTCGTCCAGCGACCTGAGGGTATGTTGACGTATGCTCGCGCGCACTGTATTTAGCAAATCTTTGTAATTGATTGCAATCGTGCGTCGGATGTCACGAGTAAATTTCACTCCCAAGCACTTCATGACTGTGATCACCTTGATCTGTCCAGGAATAGGGGCCTTCAATCCGCGACCGATGTTCAGGACACCGGACTTCATTACATTCAACTGAGCCCCCGCCGCCTTCCTATACTGCTCTACTATGTCCATCGCCGTCTGTATCTCAGACGTGGTTCGCACAAGAAAGGCCACATCATCCGCGTAGGCGCGGCATACAAACTTGTGACCATACATCAGGACACCCTGGAGGTGTGAGGTCAGCGCTGTTAATAGCGGCTCGATGGCGATAGCAAACAGCGCCATCGACATAGGGCAGCCCTGTCTGACCGAACTTTCAATAGTTATCGGCCCCACTGATCGCCCGTTGAGCAAAATCGTGGACTGGGAGTGGCGCAGCAGTCGTGCGATGATGGTGAGGAAACGGTGGGGGAAGTTCATTGTCTGCATGGTTTGCAATAAGTACGCATGGTTCACACGGTCGAATGCTTTGTCAAAATCGAGAGCAACCAAGGCGCACGGAATGCGACAGGCGGCAGCTACCGCTATGACGTCGCGATAGTCACACAAGGTGTCGTGAATGTTGCGGCCTATACCGACACTCGTTTGTGGCGGGGCTGTAACCGTGTTCATCACCGGTTTGAGTCTCCTAGCTATAATCCTTGCAAAGATCTTATAATCACAGCTTAGAAGTGTGAGCGGGCGGTAGTGTTTTGCGGATTGCGCCAATGGTGACTTAGGAACCGGTATGATCAAGCCCTCACTGAATTGTCGCGGGATGTCTTTGTCGGGGTCCATTAATTCCTGGCATATGCACGTCAGTTTCGGTAACAACAGTCGTTTAAATGTGCGATAGAACTCCACCGGTAGGCCGTCTGGACCAGGTGACTTGTTCTCAGGGCCCGTCAGCAGTGCATCTTCTACTTCCTCTTCTGTAGGTTCAGCCAACAATTGAAGTGCTTCCGTCTGATTCACCTTGCGGGTTATACCCGACAGTAAAGCCTCCATCGCCTCGTGATCCACAGGGCCAGCGGCGTATAGCGTCGCATAATAGTGCTTCATCTCAGCTGATATCTCACGCTGCTGCAACAACAAACAGCCGTCCTCCGTCCGTAGTTCAGTGACCAGTTTCCTGCGGCGACCTGTCCGCTCCTTAAGTACGTGATAGATGGAAGGTTGCTCGCCGGCGACACCGTCACGAAGTCGCGCCCTGACTTTGCACCCGATGAGCTTTTGACGCGTCAAAGTCGTAATCGTGGCTTTTATCCGTTGTATTTCCTGGTGATTGTCTATAATCGACGCGTCCGGGCGGTATAAGTCTCGAAGGACCTGGAAATAGAACTCGACCGTCCTGGTGTACCACTCCTTCCTGTCACGGGAGTATCTCATAAAGGCCTTCCTGATCGTCGGTTTTGCACAGTTGAGCCACCATTCCAACGCCGAGGCATATTGAGAAAACCTTCTCTCACAAGCCGCCCAAGACGCAGCGAAGAGTTCATGGCATGCCTGTTCGTCCAAATGCGATACATTCAACTTCCAGTATCCTCTTCCACGGTACGTCCCTTGGCGTTGGAGGTTGAGGGTACAAATGTACGCCGCGTGGTCAGAGAAGACGGTCGGCCATATCTCCGTCTGCAAAAGTCTTCGACTTAAATCCAGCGTGACGTAAATACGATCGAGTCGGCTGGCGGAGTGAGTCGTGATATGCGTGAATCCTGGCCTATCGCCGTTGACGTGTTCCCAGGTATCAATAAAATGAAAGTCCCGTATTATAGCCGCTAGATCCGGACAAGTGTTAAAATGTGGCGTCTGGTCTTTCGGAGATAGGACGCAGTTGTAGTCGCCACCGAATATAATGTGGTCGTAATGGCCTACAAGCAATGGTGCAATAGCAACGTTAAAAAATGCCGCCCGTTGCTGTCTATTACCAGTGCCTGAAGGGGCATAGACGTTGACAATACGAGTATCGTAAATGGTGAGCGCCATGCCTCTCGCCGTTGGGAGGTACTCTACGTCAGTCGCTAGTATCCCTTCCTTTGTGAGGATGGCTGTTCCAAGTTCTTGCACAGTCCCGGGATGAGTGAAGGCTATATATCCACTAATCGTGGCGAGGTCTATGTTCTTCACCTCTTGTAGTAAGACCACGTCGAGTTCGGCCGCATATAACATATCACGGAAGGTCTGTAGCTTTAGATTGCTGCTGATACTGTTGATGTTGACAGTCCCTATCCTGTAAGCTTGTGCTGAAGTCATTCGCGGATGGAAGGAAGGAAGGCCTCTTCTGTGACTACACACACTATAGATTACTGGTCGCTGGGGCGGGGGGGATGCCCATCCGTATCATCCCCGACCCCGCGCATGACCGCTGTCCCCACACCAACCATAGGATCGTCATTCAAGTCCCCTCCTGGCGGAACGTTTTCCACATCATCGGCCCAGTTGCCGGTCGCCCGGAGGCCAACCTCCGGGGTGTCGCCGTCAAGTGTCTGCATGGGTAAGTCATGCGGGGTCACCTCCCGTGTCGCGTGCACTACCATCCGTTCGGTGGGAGGGGTAGGTGGCTCGGCCGTCGCAAGAATGTCCGCCGGAATGAGGACCTGGTGGATGCCATCGTCTTGTGCTACCGGTGGTCCTCCAAGTGTGCGGGCAACCCGCTGAGCCTTTTCTCGCACCTCCTTCGCCGTCTGGTCCGCGTTCGGGGGCGCAATCCGTTGTTTTTTGCGCCTGCGGGGTGAGTGCCGTGGTCGGCTCATCTCACTATCGGAAGATACGGTCTGGTCCGGTTCCTGCGGGCCCTCCGGATCCTGGAGCACGACGTTTCCAGCCGCAGCAACTGCGGCATGGCCCTCGTCATCGGGAGTTACCTGTTGCTCCGACTGGGCAGCGGATAAGTTTGTCGCCGTTATCTGGTTCGTGACTATGGGCGCATCGTTGGTCTCAGGTGGTGACGGGCGAGGAGCCGCCTCCTCTACTAGTAAGTGGTCCGGTTCCGGTCCTCTGACTGCCGCAACGTAACTTACCGGCAACGACTGCATAGTCGCAGGTCTTTCGGATTCTCCCACTGGTAACTGCGCTATCCTCCGCTGCATGCAGTCCGAGCGAACATGGCCTTCCTTACCACAACCTGAGCACGTTCGGGGTTGCCCGTCATACATGACAATGGCTCTACATCCACTGACGTATATATATGAAGGGACGTGACGCCGAAGATCAATTTTGATCTGCCGCACCCCATTGAGAACAGGGAAGGTATTGAAAGTTGTCCACTTCTCCGCTGTATTACTTAAGACCGTGCCATATGTAGTAAGAACCTGATTGATCTGTCCTGCAGGCACCTCAAACGGAAGTTCAAAGATCCTAATGGTCCTGACGCCAAGTCCCGCCATTTCAACCGTCACATCCCCCACGTTACCGTCACAATGGGTGAACTTAAATCGACCTCCCGAAGAGGCTATTACTCGTGCACAGCATTCTGTGTTCGACATCTTCACATAGACTGTTCGGCTAACTATCGACAAATGGATCCCGATAACGTCGCCAAAGTGTAACTTCACTACATCGCGCAAAAAGGCCTCTATTTCGTATGGCTTAGGTCGTGCATAATGGTCGTCGAAACTAAATTTCAGTGTGTTTGTACGGAAATGAGACTCCATCGTTACCACGTGTACATGACTAAATTCCTCGAGAAACGGCTAGTCCCACCGTGTTGACTCACCACTCGCCGCGGAGCTGGCCGGAACAGCGAGGACGTAAACAGCGCACGTCCGCTCACCTCGCCAGCCGCGAGAAGACTGCCACTCGGCCACGACTGCTCGTAACCCAAGTTTCCCTGGAATCGTGAAAAATCCAACCGGTCTGCGCAGAATGTTGACAGGAAACGAACTCCGTGCACTGATTACGGCAGGGCTACCATCGCTACGAGACGAGCCATTACGGAAACGTTAAAATCTTCGCCCGGACAGGGACTTGAACCCTGGACCCTTATGTTAAAAGCCTAATGCTCTACCGACTGAGCTATCCGGGCTCACGCTCGTTGTGGATGGAGCGGCTGCAAGCAATGTAAATAACTGGAACGCGTGTGTAGGCGTACTACGGTAATTTCTGGCTTCTGGCGCAACTGGCGACTTCACCGACTTCCCACTGACGCTGGTAGCAGCCCAACCACGGACCAGTGCCTCTTCTCCCTTTATTCCGGTGCCGACAGTAATTGCATCATGTGCCTGTTTTCCCCGATTACGTTCGGTCGAAGCTTCGGAAGGTGGGCGACAAACGACAGTTCGAAGGCCAAAACATGGAGCGTTGTGTGCGCAAAAACTTCCGTTCCGGTACCGGGAATCGAACCCGGGCCTCCTGGGTGAAAGCCAGGTATCCTAGCCACTAGACCACACCGGATTTGCTCGATAAGCGTGAGGTTTTCTCCGTCTCCTCTCGTATTTCGTGCTGAATCTGGACTCAGTGCAGTTCTCCGTTTGCGAGCATATTTGCGCCTACAGACTGGCATGGCGCACAGCCCGAAATTGACTATTCATTATTTTACTCCTAACAAGGGAGGAGAAAGATCAAAGTTGTACGTTGTCATAATTGGAAATAAACGTATTGACGCTGAGGCGTAGACTCCTTATGGATAACGAACGACAATTAAGTTCGTTCCCTAGCAACAGCAACACCGTTAATTCAGCCATGATGTACAGCAAATTAAATGCCCCGGGTGAGGATCGAACTCACGACCTTAAGATTATGAGACTTACGCGCTACCTACTGCGCTACCGAGGCACGTTGCAAGTAACGTTACAGGAAACTTGGTAAGTCTCTCATATTAGAGATAGACAGTTCGCGCTTTCTCAAGAATCTGTTGTGTTGCTACACGTGCTTTCCCTACTTGCTAGATTAAACTGCTGCCGCAGTTTTTTCAACGGAACGCAGCACTGCCCGAGGTTACAGTACATCGCCCTTGCGGCACCTGAACACAGCGGCCTGTTGGGACAGGCCGACGTCAGAGTTCAGAAATAGCATACGACCGTTCAAGTACGGTCTATTGCGTGCTGCGTGTATGGTTCCTCTCACAGCGAATCCTGCTATACATTCCTGAGGCTGACGCAGCTCAGGCGAGGAATCGGCGCGGCAGCATTATAGCGAGAACAGCAGAACGATGCATCGGCCGGGAATCGAACCCGGGCCGTCCGCATGCTAAGCGAGCATTCACCAATTTTTTTTTTTTCTTCTCATTTCTTTCGTTGCATTTGTTGGGGGCGGACGTCCGATGGCGCCCGTTCAAGTTCATCGTTGACTCGGTCTTTTATTACAGAGGGCAGATAACTCTCAGACCGAACACGCTGAGCTATCGTGCCGGCAAGCCTTAAGATTATGAGACTTACGCGCTGCCTACTGCACTACTGAGGCACATGCCATTGAACCAGCGATGCTCGTCAAGCTGCCCGTGCTTCCCGAGCACTTTTCTGCAGGGGAAAGTGGGATTGCCACCCAGCGACGTCGGATACAACCGAAAAAAGTGCTACACACGCGGAGTGCTCCACTACACTGCCTTAAAACGAATGCTCATCTCTATCGTGTGAGTAACCTTGCGGCCGCGGCGACTAGTCTTGCCCAAAGACGCAGCGTGCGTGGAGGCGCTACCCGAATGCGTGTGGATGCACCCTCCTACCTCGAAAAGCGCCTGCAGCTACTATCACCGTGGGCCGCTGCTGGCGGGCAGGAAGCCGACACAGCGGGGCGTTGCGAGTAGCGGCTGTGCGGTGGTGGTGTAATGGTGAGCATAGTTGCCTTCCAAGCAGTTGATCCGGGTTCGGTTCCCGGCCACCGCAAATGGCGCTAGTTTTTTTCGTATGAGTATGTGAGCCGGGTGCTGTTAAATGAAGGTTTTTTTCGTCGTAGCTCCACGCAGACCATCCTGTAGTATGTCCCGACTTGTCCCGACTTTGCTCGGCTGACGCGAAAGCTGACGCTTGGAATTCGCCCTTATCAAAAGGACAGGCACTATAAACGGCTGTGAGAGGCGAGGTGTGGAGAGGTACCAAAACGACAGGCAATCTGCGAAATTTTCTGCTCGTTGTTCTTAAACAAAAAAAAGAAAAATCCGACGCAGTCGGTAGGACTCGAACCTACGCTCCCAGAGGGAATCTGATTTCTAGTCAGACGCCTTAACCACTCGGCCACGACTGCTCGTAACCCAAGTTTCCCTGGAATCGTGAAAAATCCAACCGGTCTGCGCAGAATGTTGACAGGAAACGAACTCCGTGCACTGATTACGGCAGGGCTACCATCGCTACGAGACGAGCCATTACGGAAACGTTAAAATCTTCGCCCGGACAGGGACTTGAACCCTGGACCCTTAGGTTAAAAGCCTAATGCTCTACCGACTGAGCTATCCGGGCTCACGCTCGTTGTGGATGGAGCGGCTGCAAGCAATGTAAATAACTGGAACGCGTGTGTAGGCGTACTACGGTAATTTCTGGCTTCTGGCGCAACTGGCGACTTCACCGACTTCCCACTGACGCTGGTAGCAGCCCAACCACGGACCAGTGCCTCTTCTCCCTTTATTCCGGTGCCGACAGTAATTGCATCATGTGCCTGTTTTCCCCGATTACGTTCGGTCGAAGCTTCGGAAGGTGGGCGACAAACGACAGTTCGAAGGCCAAAACATGGAGCGTTGTGTGCGCAAAAACTTCCGTTCCGGTACCGGGAATCGAACCCGGGCCTCCTGGGTAAAAGCCAGGTATCCTAGCCACTAGACCACACCGGATTTGCTCGATAAGCGTGAGGTTTTCTCCGTCTCCTCTCGTATTTCGTGCTGAATCTGGACTCAGTGCAGTTCTCCGTTTGCGAGCATATTTGCGCCTACAGACTGGCATGGCGCACAGCCCGAAATTGACTATTCATTATTTTACTCCTAACAAGGGAGGAGAAAGATCAAAGTTGTACGTTGTCATAATTGGAAATAAACGTATTGACGCTGAGGCGTAGACTCCTTATGGATAACGAACGACAATTAAGTTCGTTCCCTAGCAACAGCAACGCCGTTAATTCAGCCATGATGTACAGCAAATTAAATGCCCCGGGTGAGGATCGAACTCACGACCTTAAGATTATGAGACTTACGCGCTACCTACTGCGCTACCGAGGCACGTTGCAAGTAACGTTACAGGAAACTTGGTAAGTCTCTCATATTAGAGATAGACAGTTCGCGCTTTCTCAAGAATCTGTTGTGTTGCTACACGTGCTTTCCCTACTTGCTAGATTAAACTGCTGCCGCAGTTTTTTCAACGGAACGCAGCACTGCCCGAGGTTACAGTACATCGCCCTTGCGGCACCTGAACACAGCGGCCTGTTGGGACAGGCCGACGTCAGAGTTCAGAAATAGCATACGACCGTTCAAGTACGGTCTATTGCGTGCTGCGTGTATGGTTCCTCTCACAGCGAATCCTGCTATACATTCCTGAGGCTGACGCAGCTCAGGCGAGGAATCGGCGCGGCAGCATTAGAGCGAGAACAGCAGAACGATGCATCGGCCGGGAATCGAACCCGGGCCGTCCGCATGCTAAGCGAGCATTCACCAATTTTTTTTTTTTTCTTCTCATTTCTTTCGTTGCATTTGTTGGGGGCGGACGTCCGATGGCGCCCGTTCAAGTTCATCGTTGACTCGGTCTTTTATTACAGAGGGCAGATAACTCTCAGACCGAACACGCTGAGCTATCGTGCCGGCAAGCCTTAAGATTATGAGACTTACGCGCTGCCTACTGCACTACTGAGGCACATGCCATTGAACCAGCGATGCTCGTCAAGCTGCCCGTGCTTCCCGAGCACTTTTCTGCAGGGGAAAGTGGGATTGCCACCCAGCGACGTCGGATACAACCGAAAAAAGTGCTACACACGCGGAGTGCTCCACTACACTGCCTTAAAACGAATGCTCATCTCTATCGTGTGAGTAACCTTGCGGCCGCGGCGACTAGTCTTGCCCAAAGACGCAGCGTGCGTGGAGGCGCTACCCGAATGCGTGTGGATGCACCCTCCTACCTCGAAAAGCGCCTGCAGCTACTATCACCGTGGGCCGCTGCTGGCGGGCAGGAAGCCGACACAGCGGGGCGTTGCGAGTAGCGGCTGTGCGGTGGTGGTGTAATGGTGAGCATAGTTGCCTTCCAAGCAGTTGATCCGGGTTCGGTTCCCGGCCACCGCAAATGGCGCTAGTTTTTTTCGTATGAGTATGTGAGCCGGGTGCTGTTAAATGAAGGTTTTTTTCGTCGTAGCTCCACGCAGACCATCCTGTAGTATGTCCCGACTTGTCCCGACTTTGCTCGGCTGACGCGAAAGCTGACGCTTGGAATTCGCCCTTATCAAAAGGACAGGCACTATAAACGGCTGTGAGAGGCGAGGTGTGGAGAGGTACCAAAACGACAGGCAATCTGCGAAATTTTCTGCTCGTTGTTCTTAAACAAAAAAAAGAAAAATCCGACGCAGTCGGTAGGACTCGAACCTACGCTCCCAGAGGGAATCTGATTTCTAGTCAGACGCCTTAACCACTCGGCCACGACTGCTCGTAACCCAAGTTTCCCTGGAATCGTGAAAAATCCAACCGGTCTGCGCAGAATGTTGACAGGAAACGAACTCCGTGCACTGATTACGGCAGGGCTACCATCGCTACGAGACGAGCCATTACGGAAACGTTAAAATCTTCGCCCGGACAGGGACTTGAACCCTGGACCCTTAGGTTAAAAGCCTAATGCTCTACCGACTGAGCTATCCGGGCTCACGCTCGTTGTGGATGGAGCGGCTGCAAGCAATGTAAATAACTGGAACGCGTGTGTAGGCGTACTACGGTAATTTCTGGCTTCTGGCGCAACTGGCGACTTCACCGACTTCCCACTGACGCTGGTAGCAGCCCAACCACGGACCAGTGCCTCTTCTCCCTTTATTCCGGTGCCGACAGTAATTGCATCATGTGCCTGTTTTCCCCGATTACGTTCGGTCGAAGCTTCGGAAGGTGGGCGACAAACGACAGTTCGAAGGCCAAAACATGGAGCGTTGTGTGCGCAAAAACTTCCGTTCCGGTACCGGGAATCGAACCCGGGCCTCCTGGGTGAAAGCCAGGTATCCTAGCCACTAGACCACACCGGATTTGCTCGATAAGCGTGAGGTTTTCTCCGTCTCCTCTCGTATTTCGTGCTGAATCTGGACTCAGTGCAGTTCTCCGTTTGCGAGCATATTTGCGCCTACAGACTGGCATGGCGCACAGCCCGAAATTGACTATTCATTATTTTACTCCTAACAAGGGAGGAGAAAGATCAAAGTTGTACGTTGTCATAATTGGAAATAAACGTATTGACGCTGAGGCGTAGACTCCTTATGGATAACGAACGACAATTAAGTTCGTTCCCTAGCAACAGCAACGCCGTTAATTCAGCCATGATGTACAGCAAATTAAATGCCCCGGGTGAGGATCGAACTCACGACCTTAAGATTATGAGACTTACGCGCTACCTACTGCGCTACCGAGGCACGTTGCAAGTAACGTTACAGGAAACTTGGTAAGTCTCTCATATTAGAGATAGACAGTTCGCGCTTTCTCAAGAATCTGTTGTGTTGCTACACGTGCTTTCCCTACTTGCTAGATTAAACTGCTGCCGCAGTTTTTTCAACGGAACGCAGCACTGCCCGAGGTTACAGTACATCGCCCTTGCGGCACCTGAACACAGCGGCCTGTTGGGACAGGCCGACGTCAGAGTTCAGAAATAGCATACGACCGTTCAAGTACGGTCTATTGCGTGCTGCGTGTATGGTTCCTCTCACAGCGAATCCTGCTATACATTCCTGAGGCTGACGCAGCTCAGGCGAGGAATCGGCGCGGCAGCATTAGAGCGAGAACAGCAGAACGATGCATCGGCCGGGAATCGAACCCGGGCCGTCCGCATGCTAAGCGAGCATTCACCAATTTTTTTTTTTTTCTTCTCATTTCTTTCGTTGCATTTGTTGGGGGCGGACGTCCGATGGCGCCCGTTCAAGTTCATCGTTGACTCGGTCTTTTATTACAGAGGGCAGATAACTCTCAGACCGAACACGCTGAGCTATCGTGCCGGCAAGCCTTAAGATTATGAGACTTACGCGCTGCCTACTGCACTACTGAGGCACATGCCATTGAACCAGCGATGCTCGTCAAGCTGCCCGTGCTTCCCGAGCACTTTTCTGCAGGGGAAAGTGGGATTGCCACCCAGCGACGTCGGATACAACCGAAAAAAGTGCTACACACGCGGAGTGCTCCACTACACTGCCTTAAAACGAATGCTCATCTCTATCGTGTGAGTAACCTTGCGGCCGCGGCGACTAGTCTTGCCCAAAGACGCAGCGTGCGTGGAGGCGCTACCCGAATGCGTGTGGATGCACCCTCCTACCTCGAAAAGCGCCTGCAGCTACTATCACCGTGGGCCGCTGCTGGCGGGCAGGAAGCCGACACAGCGGGGCGTTGCGAGTAGCGGCTGTGCGGTGGTGGTGTAATGGTGAGCATAGTTGCCTTCCAAGCAGTTGATCCGGGTTCGGTTCCCGGCCACCGCAAATGGCGCTAGTTTTTTTCGTATGAGTATGTGAGCCGGGTGCTGTTAAATGAAGGTTTTTTTCGTCGTAGCTCCACGCAGACCATCCTGTAGTATGTCCCGACTTGTCCCGACTTTGCTCGGCTGACGCGAAAGCTGACGCTTGGAATTCGCCCTTATCAAAAGGACAGGCACTATAAACGGCTGTGAGAGGCGAGGTGTGGAGAGGTACCAAAACGACAGGCAATCTGCGAAATTTTCTGCTCGTTGTTCTTAAACAAAAAAAAGAAAAATCCGACGCAGTCGGTAGGACTCGAACCTACGCTCCCAGAGGGAATCTGATTTCTAGTCAGACGCCTTAACCACTCGGCCACGACTGCTCGTAACCCAAGTTTCCCTGGAATCGTGAAAAATCCAACCGGTCTGCGCAGAATGTTGACAGGAAACGAACTCCGTGCACTGATTACGGCAGGGCTACCATCGCTACGAGACGAGCCATTACGGAAACGTTAAAATCTTCGCCCGGACAGGGACTTGAACCCTGGACCCTTAGGTTAAAAGCCTAATGCTCTACCGACTGAGCTATCCGGGCTCACGCTCGTTGTGGATGGAGCGGCTGCAAGCAATGTAAATAACTGGAACGCGTGTGTAGGCGTACTACGGTAATTTCTGGCTTCTGGCGCAACTGGCGACTTCACCGACTTCCCACTGACGCTGGTAGCAGCCCAACCAGGGACCAGTGCCTCTTCTCCCTTTATTCCGGTGCCGACAGTAATTGCATCATGTGCCTGTTTTCCCCGATTACGTTCGGTCGAAGCTTCGGAAGGTGGGCGACAAACGACAGTTCGAAGGCCAAAACATGGAGCGTTGTGTGCGCAAAAACTTCCGTTCCGGTACCGGGAATCGAACCCGGGCCTCCTGGGTGAAAGCCAGGTATCCTAGCCACTAGACCACACCGGATTTGCTCGATAAGCGTGAGGTTTTCTCCGTCTCCTCTCGTATTTCGTGCTGAATCTGGACTCAGTGCAGTTCTCCGTTTGCGAGCATATTTGCGCCTACAGACTGGCATGGCGCACAGCCCGAAATTGACTATTCATTATTTTACTCCTAACAAGGGAGGAGAAAGATCAAAGTTGTACGTTGTCATAATTGGAAATAAACGTATTGACGCTGAGGCGTAGACTCCTTATGGATAACGAACGACAATTAAGTTCGTTCCCTAGCAACAGCAACGCCGTTAATTCAGCCATGATGTACAGCAAATTAAATGCCCCGGGTGAGGATCGAACTCACGACCTTAAGATTATGAGACTTACGCGCTACCTACTGCGCTACCGAGGCACGTTGCAAGTAACGTTACAGGAAACTTGGTAAGTCTCTCATATTAGAGATAGACAGTTCGCGCTTTCTCAAGAATCTGTTGTGTTGCTACACGTGCTTTCCCTACTTGCTAGATTAAACTGCTGCCGCAGTTTTTTCAACGGAACGCAGCACTGCCCGAGGTTACAGTACATCGCCCTTGCGGCACCTGAACACAGCGGCCTGTTGGGACAGGCCGACGTCAGAGTTCAGAAATAGCATACGACCGTTCAAGTACGGTCTATTGCGTGCTGCGTGTATGGTTCCTCTCACAGCGAATCCTGCTATACATTCCTGAGGCTGACGCAGCTCAGGCGAGGAATCGGCGCGGCAGCATTAGAGCGAGAACAGCAGAACGATGCATCGGCCGGGAATCGAACCCGGGCCGTCCGCATGCTAAGCGAGCATTCACCAATTTTTTTTTTTTCTTCTCATTTCTTTCGTTGCATTTGTTGGGGGCGGACGTCCGATGGCGCCCGTTCAAGTTCATCGTTGACTCGGTCTTTTATTACAGAGGGCAGATAACTCTCAGACCGAACACGCTGAGCTATCGTGCCGGCAAGCCTTAAGATTATGAGACTTACGCGCTGCCTACTGCACTACTGAGGCACATGCCATTGAACCAGCGATGCTCGTCAAGCTGCCCGTGCTTCCCGAGCACTTTTCTGCAGGGGAAAGTGGGATTGCCACCCAGCGACGTCGGATACAACCGAAAAAAGTGCTACACACGCGGAGTGCTCCACTACACTGCCTTAAAACGAATGCTCATCTCTATCGTGTGAGTAACCTTGCGGCCGCGGCGACTAGTCTTGCCCAAAGACGCAGCGTGCGTGGAGGCGCTACCCGAATGCGTGTGGATGCACCCTCCTACCTCGAAAAGCGCCTGCAGCTACTATCACCGTGGGCCGCTGCTGGCGGGCAGGAAGCCGACACAGCGGGGCGTTGCGAGTAGCGGCTGTGCGGTGGTGGTGTAATGGTGAGCATAGTTGCCTTCCAAGCAGTTGATCCGGGTTCGGTTCCCGGCCACCGCAAATGGCGCTAGTTTTTTTCGTATGAGTATGTGAGCCGGGTGCTGTTAAATGAAGGTTTTTTTCGTCGTAGCTCCACGCAGACCATCCTGTAGTATGTCCCGACTTGTCCCGACTTTGCTCGGCTGACGCGAAAGCTGACGCTTGGAATTCGCCCTTATCAAAAGGACAGGCACTATAAACGGCTGTGAGAGGCGAGGTGTGGAGAGGTACCAAAACGACAGGCAATCTGCGAAATTTTCTGCTCGTTGTTCTTAAACAAAAAAAAGAAAAATCCGACGCAGTCGGTAGGACTCGAACCTACGCTCCCAGAGGGAATCTGATTTCTAGTCAGACGCCTTAACCACTCGGCCACGACTGCTCGTAACCCAAGTTTCCCTGGAATCGTGAAAAATCCAACCGGTCTGCGCAGAATGTTGACAGGAAACGAACTCCGTGCACTGATTACGGCAGGGCTACCATCGCTACGAGACGAGCCATTACGGAAACGTTAAAATCTTCGCCCGGACAGGGACTTGAACCCTGGACCCTTAGGTTAAAAGCCTAATGCTCTACCGACTGAGCTATCCGGGCTCACGCTCGTTGTGGATGGAGCGGCTGCAAGCAATGTAAATAACTGGAACGCGTGTGTAGGCGTACTACGGTAATTTCTGGCTTCTGGCGCAACTGGCGACTTCACCGACTTCCCACTGACGCTGGTAGCAGCCCAACCACGGACCAGTGCCTCTTCTCCCTTTATTCCGGTGCCGACAGTAATTGCATCATGTGCCTGTTTTCCCCGATTACGTTCGGTCGAAGCTTCGGAAGGTGGGCGACAAACGACAGTTCGAAGGCCAAAACATGGAGCGTTGTGTGCGCAAAAACTTCCGTTCCGGTACCGGGAATCGAACCCGGGCCTCCTGGGTGAAAGCCAGGTATCCTAGCCACTAGACCACACCGGATTTGCTCGATAAGCGTGAGGTTTTCTCCGTCTCCTCTCGTATTTCGTGCTGAATCTGGACTCAGTGCAGTTCTCCGTTTGCGAGCATATTTGCGCCTACAGACTGGCATGGCGCACAGCCCGAAATTGACTATTCATTATTTTACTCCTAACAAGGGAGGAGAAAGATCAAAGTTGTACGTTGTCATAATTGGAAATAAACGTATTGACGCTGAGGCGTAGACTCCTTATGGATAACGAACGACAATTAAGTTCGTTCCCTAGCAACAGCAACGCCGTTAATTCAGCCATGATGTACAGCAAATTAAATGCCCCGGGTGAGGATCGAACTCACGACCTTAAGATTATGAGACTTACGCGCTACCTACTGCGCTACCGAGGCACGTTGCAAGTAACGTTACAGGAAACTTGGTAAGTCTCTCATATTAGAGATAGACAGTTCGCGCTTTCTCAAGAATCTGTTGTGTTGCTACACGTGCTTTCCCTACTTGCTAGATTAAACTGCTGCCGCAGTTTTTTCAACGGAACGCAGCACTGCCCGAGGTTACAGTACATCGCCCTTGCGGCACCTGAACACAGCGGCCTGTTGGGACAGGCCGACGTCAGAGTTCAGAAATAGCATACGACCGTTCAAGTACGGTCTATTGCGTGCTGCGTGTATGGTTCCTCTCACAGCGAATCCTGCTATACATTCCTGAGGCTGACGCAGCTCAGGCGAGGAATCGGCGCGGCAGCATTAGAGCGAGAACAGCAGAACGATGCATCGGCCGGGAATCGAACCCGGGCCGTCCGCATGCTAAGCGAGCATTCACCAATTTTTTTTTTTTTCTTCTCATTTCTTTCGTTGCATTTGTTGGGGGCGGACGTCCGATGGCGCCCGTTCAAGTTCATCGTTGACTCGGTCTTTTATTACAGAGGGCAGATAACTCTCAGACCGAACACGCTGAGCTATCGTGCCGGCAAGCCTTAAGATTATGAGACTTACGCGCTGCCTACTGCACTACTGAGGCACATGCCATTGAACCAGCGATGCTCGTCAAGCTGCCCGTGCTTCCCGAGCACTTTTCTGCAGGGGAAAGTGGGATTGCCACCCAGCGACGTCGGATACAACCGAAAAAAGTGCTACACACGCGGAGTGCTCCACTACACTGCCTTAAAACGAATGCTCATCTCTATCGTGTGAGTAACCTTGCGGCCGCGGCGACTAGTCTTGCCCAAAGACGCAGCGTGCGTGGAGGCGCTACCCGAATGCGTGTGGATGCACCCTCCTACCTCGAAAAGCGCCTGCAGCTACTATCACCGTGGGCCGCTGCTGGCGGGCAGGAAGCCGACACAGCGGGGCGTTGCGAGTAGCGGCTGTGCGGTGGTGGTGTAATGGTGAGCATAGTTGCCTTCCAAGCAGTTGATCCGGGTTCGGTTCCCGGCCACCGCAAATGGCGCTAGTTTTTTTCGTATGAGTATGTGAGCCGGGTGCTGTTAAATGAAGGTTTTTTTCGTCGTAGCTCCACGCAGACCATCCTGTAGTATGTCCCGACTTGTCCCGACTTTGCTCGGCTGACGCGAAAGCTGACGCTTGGAATTCGCCCTTATCAAAAGGACAGGCACTATAAACGGCTGTGAGAGGCGAGGTGTGGAGAGGTACCAAAACGACAGGCAATCTGCGAAATTTTCTGCTCGTTGTTCTTAAACAAAAAAAAGAAAAATCCGACGCAGTCGGTAGGACTCGAACCTACGCTCCCAGAGGGAATCTGATTTCTAGTCAGACGCCTTAACCACTCGGCCACGACTGCTCGTAACCCAAGTTTCCCTGGAATCGTGAAAAATCCAACCGGTCTGCGCAGAATGTTGACAGGAAACGAACTCCGTGCACTGATTACGGCAGGGCTACCATCGCTACGAGACGAGCCATTACGGAAACGTTAAAATCTTCGCCCGGACAGGGACTTGAACCCTGGACCCTTAGGTTAAAAGCCTAATGCTCTACCGACTGAGCTATCCGGGCTCACGCTCGTTGTGGATGGAGCGGCTGCAAGCAATGTAAATAACTGGAACGCGTGTGTAGGCGTACTACGGTAATTTCTGGCTTCTGGCGCAACTGGCGACTTCACCGACTTCCCACTGACGCTGGTAGCAGCCCAACCACGGACCAGTGCCTCTTCTCCCTTTATTCCGGTGCCGACAGTAATTGCATCATGTGCCTGTTTTCCCCGATTACGTTCGGTCGAAGCTTCGGAAGGTGGGCGACAAACGACAGTTCGAAGGCCAAAACATGGAGCGTTGTGTGCGCAAAAACTTCCGTTCCGGTACCGGGAATCGAACCCGGGCCTCCTGGGTGAAAGCCAGGTATCCTAGCCACTAGACCACACCGGATTTGCTCGATAAGCGTGAGGTTTTCTCCGTCTCCTCTCGTATTTCGTGCTGAATCTGGACTCAGTGCAGTTCTCCGTTTGCGAGCATATTTGCGCCTACAGACTGGCATGGCGCACAGCCCGAAATTGACTATTCATTATTTTACTCCTAACAAGGGAGGAGAAAGATCAAAGTTGTACGTTGTCATAATTGGAAATAAACGTATTGACGCTGAGGCGTAGACTCCTTATGGATAACGAACGACAATTAAGTTCGTTCCCTAGCAACAGCAACGCCGTTAATTCAGCCATGATGTACAGCAAATTAAATGCCCCGGGTGAGGATCGAACTCACGACCTTAAGATTATGAGACTTACGCGCTACCTACTGCGCTACCGAGGCACGTTGCAAGTAACGTTACAGGAAACTTGGTAAGTCTCTCATATTAGAGATAGACAGTTCGCGCTTTCTCAAGAATCTGTTGTGTTGCTACACGTGCTTTCCCTACTTGCTAGATTAAACTGCTGCCGCAGTTTTTTCAACGGAACGCAGCACTGCCCGAGGTTACAGTACATCGCCCTTGCGGCACCTGAACACAGCGGCCTGTTGGGACAGGCCGACGTCAGAGTTCAGAAATAGCATACGACCGTTCAAGTACGGTCTATTGCGTGCTGCGTGTATGGTTCCTCTCACAGCGAATCCTGCTATACATTCCTGAGGCTGACGCAGCTCAGGCGAGGAATCGGCGCGGCAGCATTAGAGCGAGAACAGCAGAACGATGCATCGGCCGGGAATCGAACCCGGGCCGTCCGCATGCTAAGCGAGCATTCACCAATTTTTTTTTTTTTCTTCTCATTTCTTTCGTTGCATTTGTTGGGGGCGGACGTCCGATGGCGCCCGTTCAAGTTCATCGTTGACTCGGTCTTTTATTACAGAGGGCAGATAACTCTCAGACCGAACACGCTGAGCTATCGTGCCGGCAAGCCTTAAGATTATGAGACTTACGCGCTGCCTACTGCACTACTGAGGCACATGCCATTGAACCAGCGATGCTCGTCAAGCTGCCCGTGCTTCCCGAGCACTTTTCTGCAGGGGAAAGTGGGATTGCCACCCAGCGACGTCGGATACAACCGAAAAAAGTGCTACACACGCGGAGTGCTCCACTACACTGCCTTAAAACGAATGCTCATCTCTATCGTGTGAGTAACCTTGCGGCCGCGGCGACTAGTCTTGCCCAAAGACGCAGCGTGCGTGGAGGCGCTACCCGAATGCGTGTGGATGCACCCTCCTACCTCGAAAAGCGCCTGCAGCTACTATCACCGTGGGCCGCTGCTGGCGGGCAGGAAGCCGACACAGCGGGGCGTTGCGAGTAGCGGCTGTGCGGTGGTGGTGTAATGGTGAGCATAGTTGCCTTCCAAGCAGTTGATCCGGGTTCGGTTCCCGGCCACCGCAAATGGCGCTAGTTTTTTTCGTATGAGTATGTGAGCCGGGTGCTGTTAAATGAAGGTTTTTTTCGTCGTAGCTCCACGCAGACCATCCTGTAGTATGTCCCGACTTGTCCCGACTTTGCTCGGCTGACGCGAAAGCTGACGCTTGGAATTCGCCCTTATCAAAAGGACAGGCACTATAAACGGCTGTGAGAGGCGAGGTGTGGAGAGGTACCAAAACGACAGGCAATCTGCGAAATTTTCTGCTCGTTGTTCTTAAACAAAAAAAAGAAAAATCCGACGCAGTCGGTAGGACTCGAACCTACGCTCCCAGAGGGAATCTGATTTCTAGTCAGACGCCTTAACCACTCGGCCACGACTGCTCGTAACCCAAGTTTCCCTGGAATCGTGAAAAATCCAACCGGTCTGCGCAGAATGTTGACAGGAAACGAACTCCGTGCACTGATTACGGCAGGGCTACCATCGCTACGAGACGAGCCATTACGGAAACGTTAAAATCTTCGCCCGGACAGGGACTTGAACCCTGGACCCTTAGGTTAAAAGCCTAATGCTCTACCGACTGAGCTATCCGGGCTCACGCTCGTTGTGGATGGAGCGGCTGCAAGCAATGTAAATAACTGGAACGCGTGTGTAGGCGTACTACGGTAATTTCTGGCTTCTGGCGCAACTGGCGACTTCACCGACTTCCCACTGACGCTGGTAGCAGCCCAACCAGGGACCAGTGCCTCTTCTCCCTTTATTCCGGTGCCGACAGTAATTGCATCATGTGCCTGTTTTCCCCGATTACGTTCGGTCGAAGCTTCGGAAGGTGGGCGACAAACGACAGTTCGAAGGCCAAAACATGGAGCGTTGTGTGCGCAAAAACTTCCGTTCCGGTACCGGGAATCGAACCCGGGCCTCCTGGGTGAAAGCCAGGTATCCTAGCCACTAGACCACACCGGATTTGCTCGATAAGCGTGAGGTTTTCTCCGTCTCCTCTCGTATTTCGTGCTGAATCTGGACTCAGTGCAGTTCTCCGTTTGCGAGCATATTTGCGCCTACAGACTGGCATGGCGCACAGCCCGAAATTGACTATTCATTATTTTACTCCTAACAAGGGAGGAGAAAGATCAAAGTTGTACGTTGTCATAATTGGAAATAAACGTATTGACGCTGAGGCGTAGACTCCTTATGGATAACGAACGACAATTAAGTTCGTTCCCTAGCAACAGCAACGCCGTTAATTCAGCCATGATGTACAGCAAATTAAATGCCCCGGGTGAGGATCGAACTCACGACCTTAAGATTATGAGACTTACGCGCTACCTACTGCGCTACCGAGGCACGTTGCAAGTAACGTTACAGGAAACTTGGTAAGTCTCTCATATTAGAGATAGACAGTTCGCGCTTTCTCAAGAATCTGTTGTGTTGCTACACGTGCTTTCCCTACTTGCTAGATTAAACTGCTGCCGCAGTTTTTTCAACGGAACGCAGCACTGCCCGAGGTTACAGTACATCGCCCTTGCGGCACCTGAACACAGCGGCCTGTTGGGACAGGCCGACGTCAGAGTTCAGAAATAGCATACGACCGTTCAAGTACGGTCTATTGCGTGCTGCGTGTATGGTTCCTCTCACAGCGAATCCTGCTATACATTCCTGAGGCTGACGCAGCTCAGGCGAGGAATCGGCGCGGCAGCATTAGAGCGAGAACAGCAGAACGATGCATCGGCCGGGAATCGAACCCGGGCCGTCCGCATGCTAAGCGAGCATTCACCAATTTTTTTTTTTTCTTCTCATTTCTTTCGTTGCATTTGTTGGGGGCGGACGTCCGATGGCGCCCGTTCAAGTTCATCGTTGACTCGGTCTTTTATTACAGAGGGCAGATAACTCTCAGACCGAACACGCTGAGCTATCGTGCCGGCAAGCCTTAAGATTATGAGACTTACGCGCTGCCTACTGCACTACTGAGGCACATGCCATTGAACCAGCGATGCTCGTCAAGCTGCCCGTGCTTCCCGAGCACTTTTCTGCAGGGGAAAGTGGGATTGCCACCCAGCGACGTCGGATACAACCGAAAAAAGTGCTACACACGCGGAGTGCTCCACTACACTGCCTTAAAACGAATGCTCATCTCTATCGTGTGAGTAACCTTGCGGCCGCGGCGACTAGTCTTGCCCAAAGACGCAGCGTGCGTGGAGGCGCTACCCGAATGCGTGTGGATGCACCCTCCTACCTCGAAAAGCGCCTGCAGCTACTATCACCGTGGGCCGCTGCTGGCGGGCAGGAAGCCGACACAGCGGGGCGTTGCGAGTAGCGGCTGTGCGGTGGTGGTGTAATGGTGAGCATAGTTGCCTTCCAAGCAGTTGATCCGGGTTCGGTTCCCGGCCACCGCAAATGGCGCTAGTTTTTTTCGTATGAGTATGTGAGCCGGGTGCTGTTAAATGAAGGTTTTTTTCGTCGTAGCTCCACGCAGACCATCCTGTAGTATGTCCCGACTTGTCCCGACTTTGCTCGGCTGACGCGAAAGCTGACGCTTGGAATTCGCCCTTATCAAAAGGACAGGCACTATAAACGGCTGTGAGAGGCGAGGTGTGGAGAGGTACCAAAACGACAGGCAATCTGCGAAATTTTCTGCTCGTTGTTCTTAAACAAAAAAAAGAAAAATCCGACGCAGTCGGTAGGACTCGAACCTACGCTCCCAGAGGGAATCTGATTTCTAGTCAGACGCCTTAACCACTCGGCCACGACTGCTCGTAACCCAAGTTTCCCTGGAATCGTGAAAAATCCAACCGGTCTGCGCAGAATGTTGACAGGAAACGAACTCCGTGCACTGATTACGGCAGGGCTACCATCGCTACGAGACGAGCCATTACGGAAACGTTAAAATCTTCGCCCGGACAGGGACTTGAACCCTGGACCCTTAGGTTAAAAGCCTAATGCTCTACCGACTGAGCTATCCGGGCTCACGCTCGTTGTGGATGGAGCGGCTGCAAGCAATGTAAATAACTGGAACGCGTGTGTAGGCGTACTACGGTAATTTCTGGCTTCTGGCGCAACTGGCGACTTCACCGACTTCCCACTGACGCTGGTAGCAGCCCAACCACGGACCAGTGCCTCTTCTCCCTTTATTCCGGTGCCGACAGTAATTGCATCATGTGCCTGTTTTCCCCGATTACGTTCGGTCGAAGCTTCGGAAGGTGGGCGACAAACGACAGTTCGAAGGCCAAAACATGGAGCGTTGTGTGCGCAAAAACTTCCGTTCCGGTACCGGGAATCGAACCCGGGCCTCCTGGGTGAAAGCCAGGTATCCTAGCCACTAGACCACACCGGATTTGCTCGATAAGCGTGAGGTTTTCTCCGTCTCCTCTCGTATTTCGTGCTGAATCTGGACTCAGTGCAGTTCTCCGTTTGCGAGCATATTTGCGCCTACAGACTGGCATGGCGCACAGCCCGAAATTGACTATTCATTATTTTACTCCTAACAAGGGAGGAGAAAGATCAAAGTTGTACGTTGTCATAATTGGAAATAAACGTATTGACGCTGAGGCGTAGACTCCTTATGGATAACGAACGACAATTAAGTTCGTTCCCTAGCAACAGCAACGCCGTTAATTCAGCCATGATGTACAGCAAATTAAATGCCCCGGGTGAGGATCGAACTCACGACCTTAAGATTATGAGACTTACGCGCTACCTACTGCGCTACCGAGGCACGTTGCAAGTAACGTTACAGGAAACTTGGTAAGTCTCTCATATTAGAGATAGACAGTTCGCGCTTTCTCAAGAATCTGTTGTGTTGCTACACGTGCTTTCCCTACTTGCTAGATTAAACTGCTGCCGCAGTTTTTTCAACGGAACGCAGCACTGCCCGAGGTTACAGTACATCGCCCTTGCGGCACCTGAACACAGCGGCCTGTTGGGACAGGCCGACGTCAGAGTTCAGAAATAGCATACGACCGTTCAAGTACGGTCTATTGCGTGCTGCGTGTATGGTTCCTCTCACAGCGAATCCTGCTATACATTCCTGAGGCTGACGCAGCTCAGGCGAGGAATCGGCGCGGCAGCATTAGAGCGAGAACAGCAGAACGATGCATCGGCCGGGAATCGAACCCGGGCCGTCCGCATGCTAAGCGAGCATTCACCAATTTTTTTTTTTTTCTTCTCATTTCTTTCGTTGCATTTGTTGGGGGCGGACGTCCGATGGCGCCCGTTCAAGTTCATCGTTGACTCGGTCTTTTATTACAGAGGGCAGATAACTCTCAGACCGAACACGCTGAGCTATCGTGCCGGCAAGCCTTAAGATTATGAGACTTACGCGCTGCCTACTGCACTACTGAGGCACATGCCATTGAACCAGCGATGCTCGTCAAGCTGCCCGTGCTTCCCGAGCACTTTTCTGCAGGGGAAAGTGGGATTGCCACCCAGCGACGTCGGATACAACCGAAAAAAGTGCTACACACGCGGAGTGCTCCACTACACTGCCTTAAAACGAATGCTCATCTCTATCGTGTGAGTAACCTTGCGGCCGCGGCGACTAGTCTTGCCCAAAGACGCAGCGTGCGTGGAGGCGCTACCCGAATGCGTGTGGATGCACCCTCCTACCTCGAAAAGCGCCTGCAGCTACTATCACCGTGGGCCGCTGCTGGCGGGCAGGAAGCCGACACAGCGGGGCGTTGCGAGTAGCGGCTGTGCGGTGGTGGTGTAATGGTGAGCATAGTTGCCTTCCAAGCAGTTGATCCGGGTTCGGTTCCCGGCCACCGCAAATGGCGCTAGTTTTTTTCGTATGAGTATGTGAGCCGGGTGCTGTTAAATGAAGGTTTTTTTCGTCGTAGCTCCACGCAGACCATCCTGTAGTATGTCCCGACTTGTCCCGACTTTGCTCGGCTGACGCGAAAGCTGACGCTTGGAATTCGCCCTTATCAAAAGGACAGGCACTATAAACGGCTGTGAGAGGCGAGGTGTGGAGAGGTACCAAAACGACAGGCAATCTGCGAAATTTTCTGCTCGTTGTTCTTAAACAAAAAAAAGAAAAATCCGACGCAGTCGGTAGGACTCGAACCTACGCTCCCAGAGGGAATCTGATTTCTAGTCAGACGCCTTAACCACTCGGCCACGACTGCTCGTAACCCAAGTTTCCCTGGAATCGTGAAAAATCCAACCGGTCTGCGCAGAATGTTGACAGGAAACGAACTCCGTGCACTGATTACGGCAGGGCTACCATCGCTACGAGACGAGCCATTACGGAAACGTTAAAATCTTCGCCCGGACAGGGACTTGAACCCTGGACCCTTAGGTTAAAAGCCTAATGCTCTACCGACTGAGCTATCCGGGCTCACGCTCGTTGTGGATGGAGCGGCTGCAAGCAATGTAAATAACTGGAACGCGTGTGTAGGCGTACTACGGTAATTTCTGGCTTCTGGCGCAACTGGCGACTTCACCGACTTCCCACTGACGCTGGTAGCAGCCCAACCAGGGACCAGTGCCTCTTCTCCCTTTATTCCGGTGCCGACAGTAATTGCATCATGTGCCTGTTTTCCCCGATTACGTTCGGTCGAAGCTTCGGAAGGTGGGCGACAAAACGACAGTTCGAAGGCCAAAACATGGAGCGTTGTGTGCGCAAAACTTCCGTTCCGGTACCGGGAATCGAACCGGCCTCCTGGGTGAAAGCCAGGTATCCTAGCCACTAGACCCACACCGGATTTGCTCGATAAGCGTGAGGTTTTCTCCGTCTCCTCTCGTATTTCGTGCTGAATCTGGACTCAGTGCAGTTCTCCGTTTGCGAGCATATTTGCGCCTACAGACTGGCATGGCGCACAGCCCGAAATTGACTATTCATTATTTTACTCCTAACAAGGGAGGAGAAAGATCAAAGTTGTACGTTGTCATAATTGGAAATAAACGTATTGACGCTGAGGCGTAGACTCCTTATGGATAACGAACGACAATTAAGTTCGTTCCCTAGCAACAGCAACGCCGTTAATTCAGCCATGATGTACAGCAAATTAAATGCCCGGGTGAGGATCGAACTCACGACCTTAAGATTATGAGACTTACGCGCTACCTTACTGCGCTACCGAGGCACGTTGCAAGTAACGTTACAGGAAACTTGGTAAGTCTCTCATATTAGAGATAGACAGTTCGCGCTTTCTCAGAATCTGTTGTGTTGCTACACGTGCTTTCCCTACTTGCTAGATTAAACTGCTGCCGCAGTTTTTTCAACGGAACGCAGCACTGCCCGAGGTTACAGTACATCGCCCTTGCGGCACCTGAACACAGCGGCCTGTTGGGACAGGCCGACGTCAGAGTTCAGAAATAGCATACGACCGTTCAAGTACGGTCTATTGCGTGCTGCGTGTATGGTTCCTCTCACAGCGAATCCTGCTATACATTCCTGAGGCTGACGCAGCTCAGGCGAGGAATCGGCGCGGCAGCATTAGAGCGAGAACAGCAGAACGATGCATCGGCCGGGAATCGAACCCGGGCCGTCCGCATGCTAAGCGAGCATTCACCAATTTTTTTTTTTTCTTCTCATTTCTTTCGTTGCATTTGTTGGGGGCGGACGTCCGATGGCGCCCGTTCAAGTTCATCGTTGACTCGGTCTTTTATTACAGAGGGCAGATAACTCTCAGACCGAACACGCTGAGCTATCGTGCCGGCAAGCTTAAGATTATGAGACTTACGCGCTGCCTACTGCACTACTGAGGCACATGCCATTGAACCAGCGATGCTCGTCAAGCTGCCCGTGCTTCCCGAGCACTTTTCTGCAGGGGAAAGTGGGATGCCACCCAGCGACGTCGGATACAACCGAAAAAAGTGCTACACACGCGGAGTGCTCCACTACACTGCCTTAAACGAATGCTCATCTCTATCGTGTGAGTAACCTTGCGGCCGCGGCGACTAGTCTTGCCCAAAGACGCAGCGTGCGTGGAGCGCTACCCGAATGCGTGTGGATGCACCCTCCTACCTCGAAAAGCGCCTGCAGCTACTATCACCGTGGGCCGCTGCTGGCGGGCAGGAAGCCGACACAGCGGGGCGTTGCGAGTAGCGGCTGTGCGGTGGTGGTGTAATGGTGAGCATAGTTGCCTTCCAAGCAGTTGATCCGGGTTCGGTTCCCGGCCACCGCAAATGGCGCTAGTTTTTTTCGTATGAGTATGTGAGCCGGGTGCTGTTAAATGAAGGTTTTTTTCGTCGTAGCTCCACGCAGACCATCCTGTAGTATGTCCCGACTTGTCCCGACTTTGCTCGGCTGACGCGAAAGCTGACGCTTGGAATTCGCCCTTATCAAAAGGACAGGCACTATAAACGGCTGTGAGAGGCGAGGTGTGGAGAGGTACCAAAACGACAGGCAATCTGCGAAATTTTCTGCTCGTTGTTCTTAAACAAAAAAAAGAAAAATCCGACGCAGTCGGTAGGACTCGAACCTACGCTCCCAGAGGGAATCTGATTTCTAGTCAGACGCCTTAACCACTCGGCCACGACTGCTCGTAACCCAAGTTTCCCTGGAATCGTGAAAAATCCAACCGGTCTGCGCAGAATGTTGACAGGAAACGAACTCCGTGCACTGATTACGGCAGGGCTACCATCGCTACGAGACGAGCCATTACGGAAACGTTAAAATCTTCGCCCGGACAGGGACTTGAACCCTGGACCCTTAGGTTAAAAGCCTAATGCTCTACCGACTGAGCTATCCGGGCTCACGCTCGTTGTGGATGGAGCGGCTGCAAGCAATGTAAATAACTGGAACGCGTGTGTAGGCGTACTACGGTAATTTCTGGCTTCTGGCGCAACTGGCGACTTCACCGACTTCCCACTGACGCTGGTAGCAGCCCAACCAGGGACCAGTGCCTCTTCTCCCTTTATTCCGGTGCCGACAGTAATTGCATCATGTGCCTGTTTTCCCCGATTACGTTCGGTCGAAGCTTCGGAAGGTGGGCGACAAACGACAGTTCGAAGGCCAAAAACATGGAGCGTTGGTGTGCGCAAAAACTTCCGTTCCGGTACCGGAATCGAACCCGGGCCTCCTGGGTGAAAGCCAGGTATCCTAGCCACTAGACCACACCGGATTTGCTCGATAAGCGTGAGGTTTTCTCCGTCTCCTCTCGTATTTCGTGCTGAATCTGGACTCAGTGCAGTTCTCCGTTTGCGAGCATATTTGCGCCTACAGACTGCATGGCGCACAGCCCGAAATTGACTATTCATTATTTTACTCCTAACAAGGGAGGAGAAAGATCAAAGTTGTACGTTGTCATAATTGGAAATAAACGTATTGACGCTGAGGCGTAGACTCCTTATGGATAACGAACGACAATTAAGTTCGTTCCCTAGCAACAGCAACGCCGTTAATTCAGCCATGATGTACAGCAAATTAAATGCCCCGGGTGAGGATCGAACTCACGACCTTAAGATTATGAGACTTACGCGCTACCTACTGCGCTACCGAGCACGTTGCAAGTAACGTTACAGGAAACTTGGTAAGTCTCTCATATTAGAGATAGACAGTTCGCGCTTTCTCAAGAATCTGTTGTGTTGCTACACGTGCTTTCCCTACTTGCTAGATTAAACTGCTGCCGCAGTTTTTTCAACGGAACGCAGCACTGCCCGAGGTTACAGTACATCGCCCTTGCGGCACCTGAACACAGCGGCCTGTTGGGACAGGCCGACGTCAGAGTTCAGAAATAGCATACGACCGTTCAAGTACGGTCTATTGCGTGCTGCGTGTATGGTTCCTCTCACAGCGAATCCTGCTATACATTCCTGAGGCTGACGCAGCTCAGGCGAGGAATCGGCGCGGCAGCATTAGAGCGAGAACAGCAGAACGATGCATCGGCCGGGAATCGAACCCGGGCCGTCCGCATGCTAAGCGAGCATTCACCAATTTTTTTTTTTCTTCTCATTTCTTTCGTTGCATTTGTTGGGGGCGGACGTCGATGGCGCCCGTTCAAGTTCATCGTTGACTCGGTCTTTTATTACAGAGGGCAGATAACTCTCAGACCGAACACGCTGAGCTATCGTGCCGGCAAGCCTTAAGATTATGAGACTTACGCGCTGCCTACTGCACTACTGAGGCACATGCCATTGAACAGCGATGCTCGTCAAGCTGCCCCGTGCTTCCCGAGCACTTTTCTGCAGGGGAAAGTGGGATTGCCACCCAGCGACGTCGGATACAACCGAAAAAAGTGCTACACACGCGGAGTGCTCCACTACACTGCCTTAAAACGAATGCTCATCTCTATCGTGTGAGTAACCTTGCGGCCGCGGCGACTAGTCTTGCCCAAAGACGCAGCGTGCGTGGAGGCGCTACCCGAATGCGTGTGGATGCACCCTCCTACCTCGAAAAGCGCCTGCAGCTACTATCACCGTGGGCCGCTGCTGGCGGGCAGGAAGCCGACACAGCGGGGCGTTGCGAGTAGCGGCTGTGCGGTGGTGGTGTAATGGTGAGCATAGTTGCCTTCCAAGCAGTTGATCCGGGTTCGGTTCCCGGCCACCGCAAATGGCGCTAGTTTTTTTCGTATGAGTATGTGAGCCGGGTGCTGTTAAATGAAGGTTTTTTTCGTCGTAGCTCCACGCAGACCATCCTGTAGTATGTCCCGACTTGTCCCGACTTTGCTCGGCTGACGCGAAAGCTGACGCTTGGAATTCGCCCTTATCAAAAGGACAGGCACTATAACGGCTGTGAGAGGCGAGGTGTGGAGAGGTACCAAAACGACAGGCAATCTGCGAAATTTTCTGCTCGTTGTTCTTAAACAAAAAAAAGAAAAATCCGACGCAGTCGGTAGACTCGAACCTACGCTCCCAGAGGGAATCTGATTTCTAGTCAGACGCCTTAACCACTCGGCCACGACTGCTCGTAACCCAAGTTTCCCTGGAATCGTGAAAATCCAACCGGTCTGCGCCAGAATGTTGACAGGAAACGAACTCCGTGCACTGATTACGGCAGGGCTACCATCGCTACGAGACGAGCCATTACGGAAACGTTAAAATCTTCGCCCGGACAGGGACTTGAACCCTGGACCCTTAGGTTAAAAGCCTAATGCTCTACCGACTGAGCTATCCCGGGCTCACGCTCGTTGTGGATGGAGCGGCTGCAAGCAATGTAAATAACTGGAACGCGTGTGTAGGCGTACTACGGTAATTTCTGGCTTCTGGCGCAACTGGCGACTTCACCGACTTCCCACTGACGCTGGTAGCAGCCCAACCACGGACCAGTGCCTCTTCTCCTTTATTCCGGTGCCGACAGTAATTGCATCATGTGCCTGTTTTCCCCGATTACGTTCGGTCGAAGCTTCGGAAGGTGGGCGACAAACGACAGTTCGAAGGCCAAAACATGGAGCGTTGTGTGCGCAAAAACTTCCGTTCCGGGTACCGGGAATCGAACCCGGGCCTCCTGGGTGAAAGCCAGGTATCCTAGCCACTAGACCACACCGGATTTGCTCGATAAGCGTGAGGTTTTCTCCGTCTCCTCTCGTATTTCGTGCTGAATCTGGACTCAGTGCAGTTCTCCGTTTGCGAGCATATTTGCGCCTACAGACTGGCATGGCGCACAGCCCGAAATTGACTATTCATTATTTTACTCCTAACAAGGGAGGAGAAAGATCAAAGTTGTACGTTGTCATAATTGGAAATAAACGTATTGACGCTGAGGCGTAGACTCCTTATGGATAACGAACGACAATTAAGTTCGTTCCCTAGCAACAGCAACGCCGTTAATTCAGCCATGATGTACAGCAAATTAAATGCCCCGGGTGAGGATCGAACTCACGACCTTAAGATTATGAGACTTACGCGCTACCTACTGCGCTACCGAGGCACGTTGCAAGTAACGTTACAGGAAACTTGGTAAGTCTCTCATATTAGAGATAGACAGTTCGCGCTTCTCAAGAATCTGTTGTGTTGGCTACACGTGCTTTCCCTACTTGCTAGATTAAACTGCTGCCGCAGTTTTTTCAACGGAACGCAGCACTGCCCGAGGTTACAGTACATCGCCCTTGCGGCACCTGAACACAGCGGCCTGTTGGGACAGGCCGACGTCAGAGTTCAGAAATAGCATACGACCGTTCAAGTACGGTCTATTGCGTGCTGCGTGTATGGTTCCTCTCACAGCGAATCCTGCTATACATTCCTGAGGCTGACGCAGCTCAGGCGAGGAATCGGCGCGGCAGCATTAGAGCGAGAACAGCAGAACGATGCATCGGCCGGGAATCGAACCCGGGCCGTCCGCATGCTAAGCGAGCATTCACCAATTTTTTTTTTTTCTTCTCATTTCTTTCGTTGCATTTGTTGGGGGCGGACGTCCGATGGCGCCCGTTCAGTTCATCGTTGACTCGGTCTTTTATTACAGAGGGCAGATAACTCTCAGACCGAACACGCTGAGCTATCGTGCCGGCAAGCCTTAAGATTATGAGACTTACGCGCTGCCTACTGCACTACTGAGGCACATGCCATTGAACCAGCGATGCTCGTCAAGCTGCCCGTGCTTCCCGAGCACTTTTCTGCAGGGGAAAGTGGGATTGCCACCCAGCGACGTCGGATACAACCGAAAAAAGTGCTACACACGCGGAGTGCTCCACTACACTGCCTTAAAACGAATGCTCATCTCTATCGTGTGAGTAACTTGCCGGCCGCGGCGACTAGTCTTGCCCAAAGACGCAGCGTGCGTGGAGGCGCTACCCGAATGCGTGTGGATGCACCCTCCTACCTCGAAAAGCGCCTGCAGCTACTATCACCGTGGGCCGCTGCTGCGGGCAGGAAGCCGACACAGCGGGGCGTTGCGAGTAGCGGCTGTGCGGTGGTGGTGTAATGGTGAGCATAGTTGCCTTCCAAGCAGTTGATCCGGGTTCGGTTCCCGGCCACCGCAAATGGCGCTAGTTTTTTTCGTATGAGTATTGTGAGCCGGGTGCTGTTAAATGAAGGTTTTTTTCGTCGTAGCTCCACGCAGACCATCCTGTAGTATGTCCCGACTTGTCCGACTTTGCTCGGCTGACGCGAAAGCTGACGCTTGGAATTCGCCCTTATCAAAAGGACAGGCACTATAAACGGCTGTGAGAGGCGAGGTGTGGAGAGGTACCAAAACGACAGGCAATCTGCGAAATTTTCTGCTCGTTGTTCTTAAACAAAAAAAAGAAAAATCCGACGCAGTCGGTAGGACTCGAACCTACGCTCCCAGAGGGAATCTGATTTCTAGTCAGACGCCTTAACCACTCGGCCACGACTGCTCGTAACCCAAGTTTCCCTGGAATCGTGAAAAATCCAACCGGTCTGCGCAGAATGTTGACAGGAAA
>NW_025728662.1:0-40355 GCF_021461385.2 Schistocerca piceifrons
CACATCGAAAAAGTTCAAAGAAAGGCAGCACATTTTGTATTATCGCGAAATATGGAAGAGAGTGTCACGGAAATGATACAGGATTTGGGCTAGACGTCATTAAAAGAAAGGCGTTTTTCGTTGCGACGGAATCTTCTTACGAAATTCCAATCACCAGCTTTCTCCTCCGAATGCGAAAATATTTTGTTGACACCGACCTACATAGGGAGGAACGATCACCACGATAAAATAAGGGAAATCAGAGCTCGTACGGAAAGATATAGATGTTCATTCTTTCCGCGTGCTATACGATATTGGAATAACAGAGAATTGTGAAGGTGGTTCGATGAACCCTCTGCCAGACACTTGAATGTGATTTGCAGACTATCCATGTAGACGCAGATGTAGATGTAGAAAAGCGGTGTTGTGTCTGCGCTTTATTCCAAGCTTCGCATGTGTGCTCTGTTTCGCGGAAAACCCGAGGAACGCCAAGTGGTCTACACGTCCTTTGGTCCACACTATCCGTCGTTCTCTTATACGATATTATGGAGCTGTGCTCAGCACTGATCGCTACCTGACTAATATTTTAGTCTTTGCACCCAGGAATTTTAGTCAAACTGACGTAAACACCAAGCACTGTACCATTTTATGGATTAATGTCATTATTTTATGAATTTTGGGATTCCTGACATACAATTTCCTTCTTTCTCGTCACTATTGTGGCGTTGATCGTTAACTACCTTTACACACGTAGCTCACAGTGCCTGCTGCGTCATTCATAAAATTCACTTACAGTTACTTGTAAATCTCAAGTTCTGTACTGTGCGACTCTTCATCCACGAAAAGTTGCTCGTAATGGTGTTGAAGAACGTGATAAGACAGAAAAAGTTTAAATTAGCAACATAATTTACTTTAAAAGTGTAAATATCAGTGAATCGAAATGGTGAGCCGGTACACAGAACTATTTTCTGTTCTACTTGGCTTTCGCCTTTAATGGCTTTTCTGCCCTCCGTCTCCAGGCAGCCTGCTATTTCCCTATTTGGCTACACCACTCGCCTAACGCTGGGGTCCCGAATAATCAGCAAAAGCTTTTCCGGACCCTTCACGACATTCGGCCGCAACCCCACCGGACGAGGCCTCCCGTGATGGCTCAGATGTACTCTCAACAGTGGGCAAGACCTCAAATCTGATTTTAAGACGTAAGAGAATGGCCGTACGACCAGTACCTACTTTTGTCTTCAAGCCCAGAGAATTGCGATCCCGCCCCTGTTCACCCTTCACACTCAGATTAATGTTGACCGGCTACGACACCAGGTATCCCAAGTGATATTATAGGCACCAGATGAACCACAACTGTGCACGAGAGGGACATTACGTCTGCATCTTTGATATCCTTTGTCTATACAACATAAAAAATAACACTAAATCAAGCAGCCGCTAGATGCAGCGAAAATATTGCTACTACTTTGAGTCTGCCTATCACTAAGTGACAGATTCAGGTCATGTTATGCAAATGCTCTAAAAATACGCACACATTTAGAAACAGTTATTCACTTCTTCACAAAAGCGCACGAGAAGACAGTAAACTAATTGCTGTATAGAAACAGATTGGTGCAGCTGCTATCGGTGCATACGCACGATTCCGCAGCTGGAACTCTTTCATGCAGTACTTCTCTTAACGGCAGATTTCAGCCTTTCAAGACCGAGTTGCCTTTAACAAACTGCACGTCCGCTAGCTCTCTCTAAAATGAGTCTGTCTCCTCTCCTAGGACTAGCGCTTTATCGCCTATCCTTTTGAGGTAACAATGCGATGAAAGTGGGCACCACAACTGTTTACCAACTGGGGTAACTAGAAATGACAGAAGACCTGAAGCATCGTTTATGGACTTTTCGACAAATCAACTTCGTGACACCGGATGCGTAAATGTCGATTTTACGGTATATTGGGCTTCCCAAGCACATTCTTATTTGAAAATAGTTTGAAACTGACTTGGACACAAAATAGAACAAAAACTTTGTATTACACTTCTAAGAGGCTAACATTTTCATTTATTTTAAGTTACAGAAAATTTATGGAAGTAGTTGATTACTCGAACACTCCATTTGTAAAGATACAACTAAGAAAAGGATTTTTCCAAACTCTAATTGACATTTCGAAATCAGTAATATCAAAACTTTTTAATGATGTTATTAGTACCTTAGTTCGAAGTTGGCTCGAAAGAACGTTGTTTAAATAAAGTGTCAACTGAACTTTGTAAGGGTCCTCTGACATTTTTGGTTTATTAGTTTTCAGGCTATAAGACTCGAGTATCAGAGCTTTACAAAGAGAAGACGCTTCATTACTAAATAAACCTGACCATGTTTCCCAAATGGTAAGAATATCACTTTCAATGACAGACAATCAATATTACTTTGTTTTATTACCCTTTCGGCAAATAACACACTCCCCAACATTGCCTAAAATCATCGCTCTGGTACAGTTACGCTCCTTTCACACTCATACTGAAGTAACCATTGCTGTATTGCCTTTCCGTATTAATTTAACAGGTTATCACCGCTCATGGAAGCCGTTTCGAATCGGTTCAAATATCAATATGTTCTACCAACGGATTAATGACCAGCAACTAAGATGCTTTGAGTTCCACAAAAAATGATAAAGAATCCCGCACACCTCTCCATGAATAAACTTGTACACTACAAACCGGTGTAATACCTTCGACTCATAATCAGTTCTTTGGGATATTCTGAGGCCGCTGCACGCCATCGCTTCTCGCAGAACCCAAACGACAACTCCACACTGACGTAGCCACATAAACGCTCGCGACCAGTAGAGATTGTTAACGTTAAATGGCACAAGAGTGTCCCTACAAGAGAAAAGGCGCGCTAAGCTTCGAAAACTCCACAAACCAGGGATGAGCAAGGAGCATCATTTACTACGTCCCAACAAACATAGCAACACACCTTACCAATTATATCTCACCTGAAAGAGCCTCAATTCTCTTTTCCATTCGTCTGTTTATTATTTTTGTCAGCAACTTGAATGCATCGGCGGTTACAATGATTGTGCTATAGCTTTCATAATTATCTGTTCATCCTATCTTCGGGACCCCGTGGATGATATTTTTTTTCAAAGTCTGCTGGTCTGTTTCTAGACTCAGATTCCACACACACACTTGTATGGTCGCTTGGTTACCATTTCTCCCAATGATATAAGAAACTCTGGTGGAATGTAATATATGCTTTCCGCATTATTTGATTGCGAGTCTTCCAAAGCTGTTTTAAAATTTGGCTCTAATACTCGATCCCCCGTGTTTTCCATATCGAGTTTAATTTGTTATTCTATCAGGTAATCAGACAAGTCCTCCCCCTGGTAGTGGCTTCATGTGTACTACTTGCACCTACCCGCTCTCTTCCCTGCGCTTAACAATGGAATTAGCATTGTACTCTTAATGTCGACGCCCATGCTTTTAATTTCACCGTAGGTTGTGTTGACTTATCTACACTGCTGGCCATCGTAAATGCAACACCAAGAAAGACAAGAGGTAGCACAACAAAATTTATTTTGTAGATAACATGTTGGCCAAGTATCAAATGATTACGTTTACAGACGTCTGTGACATTTGGTTCCTGCCAGAATCAGTAGCCAGAGTAGCCGTCATTGTTGGAGATCACCGCAGCCACACGTCTCGGCATTGAGTCAAAGAGACGTTGGATGTGTTCCTGGGGTACAGCAGCCCAAGCAGCTTCCACACGTTGCCAAAGATCATCTGGTGTGGCAGCTGGGGATGTAATCTGGGTCACTCGTTGAGCAACCATGGACCACATGTTTTCTATCGGCGAAAGATCCGGAGAGCGAGCCGGCCAGGTAAGCAATTCAATCTGGTTATTGACGAAGAACCTTTGGACAATGCGTGCCACGTGTGGTCGCGCATTATCCTGTTGAAATATGGCTGTGGTCGAGCCCTGAAGGTAAGGAAGGACAACTGGCTCCAGCACCTCGGATATGTAGCGCCGGCTATTTAAAGTACAGGCAATGCGTACTAGAGGCGTGCGAGAGTAATATCCAATACCGCCCCATACCATAATACCCGGTGCAAGACCAGTGTGGCGGTGCATAATGCAGCTGTCCAGCATCCTCTCTCCACGGTGTCTCCACACTCGAATCCGACCATCGTGGTGCTGCAGACAGAAGCGTGCCTCGCCAGTAAAGACAACGTCATTCCATTCTGCCGTCCACATCCGTCTGTCATCACACCATTGGCGACGGAGACGTCTGTGGTTCTGCGTCAATGGTAGACGAAGCAATGGACGTCTTGCGGACAGACCACTCTGCTGTAAACGGCGTCGAATGGTACGCGCAGACACTGGATGATGCGTTACAGACGCAATGTGCTGTGCTATGGTTCGGGATGTCACTGAGCGATCCGTCACTGCCATGCGCACAATTTACCTATCAGCACGTGCAGTGGTGCACCGAGGTGAATGTGATCGACCACGTCGGTCCGTCGTACCCTCCTGCATCCGACGGTCACATATCCGCATTACAGTTGTTTGGTTTCGTCCAACACGACTAGCGATTTCTCTGTATGATAATCCACAATCTCGGTAAGCCACTATCCTTCCTCTGTCGAACTCGGATACTTGATCAAACGATGTTCGCTGTTGTCTACGAGGCATAACTGATCGTCTTGTGAAACAACCACAAGGTAAACACACGTGCCGAACGTACACTCGTCGAAATCGCCAAGCCTTAAGTGGCGCTATGAGGTGGCGCCACAGGCGCGCGTGATGTGCGTCTGCGCTGAAATTCTAATCAGTTGCATATCTCATCGCTGCAAACCCATGGTGTAAATTTCACTTGATTCGGATGCTTCCTTCAGGGTGTTGCATTTACGGTGGCCAGCAGTGTATATACTGGATGACTCCTTCCGACGATCATTTCTTTTCGATTTCTTCACGTTTTTCCTGTAGCTGTTTCCCTTTGGCTTTTCTGGGTTTCCTATTTCTTTCATTCGTAAGTGGTTTATATTTCCTGAAGTTTCATGAACATTTTTCTACTTCCTTCTGTTGTCGATTAATTGAAAAATTTCTTCTGTTATCCAATGTTTCTTCGCAATTATCTTCCTTATACCTATGTTTACCTGTCCAAATTCTGTGAGTGGACTTTTAGGTGATGTCCATTCCTGTGCAACTGACCTGCCTACTGTGATCTTCATAATCGCCTCAGAGAACTTCAAGCGAATCTCATTAGTCCTCAGTACTTCAGTATCCCACTTCTTTGCACACTGATTCTTCCCGACGATTCTCTTAGACTTTAGTCTACGCTTTATTACTAAATTGTGACCTGAATCCCTAATTGCTTCTGCTTATTCTTCCTTACAATCCAATATCTTTTTTCGGAATCTCTGTCTGATCTTTATGTAATCCACCTGGAATATTTCCATATCTCTGGGCCTTTTCGAAGTATACTTGCTCCTCTTGTGATATCTGAACAGTGTATTCGCTATTACTAGCTGAAATTATTGAAGAACTCTGTATTTCTTCTCTCTTTGATAACGTGTTCCAGTCCCCCACGATTATTAGATTATAATCTCATTTTGTATACTGAGTTACCTTTTCAATACCCTCACAGGCTTTCTCTGCCTCTTCTTATTCTGCTTGTGACGTCGGCATATATACTTGAAATATTGCAGTTGGCGTTGATTTGCTGTCGATTCTTATCTGAACAACGCTATCACTAAACTGATCCGAATAACGTACTCTCTGCCCTACTTTTCTATTCATAACAAATGCTACTCGTATTATTGCATTTCCTGCTGCTGTTGATTTTACCGTATATCCCTCTGACCAGAAATCCTTATCTTGTTTCATTTCATTCAAACGTCTGACATTCAAACGTCTGACGTTTCACGCTGACTCGCAGACTTTTACCATTTCTTTGATTATTGAATTTTTTTCTCGTGGTACCTCTCCCTTTGCAATTCTCTCCTGGAGATCCGAATGTGGGACTAATCTGATGTTTTTCTACCAACGGGGACACTTTTCCAACTACAAGAGCGTATCCACACCCATGAGGGACACTCCTACTGATGTTGATGTTGATGTAGGTTATGAGTTCCGAGTGGATTCAAGGTGATGTGATGAACATCTCCACAAAGCAGGGTAGATTTCGGACTGGTGTAACAGTTTTAATTTTCGCCAGTCTAGATTTCAAACACTCCAGCTGCCTGTTACGTTGAACTTGTGTTCGCACAATTGGTTTCGACTGAATAAGGGTATTACATGTTGCTCCTGATTTCATTCGTTGTCGGCTAGAATAAAAAGCTACCACTTCAGTTAAATAACGATGGTGCCTCCATGTAGTCTAAAAGTGACCATAATGGTTCTGAACCTAACAGCTAAATAATTGTTTCTTGAACCAGAGTGTCTCCCTGTTAACTGAGATCAGTGAGCGTTACATCACTTGTTTTAAACACAAAATATTGACGTGGGTAATGTCAACTAACATTTTGAAATTTGCCTACAAGACACGAATACTTTGCAGAGTGTAACTGCTTGCTAACAGGTAATGTAGTTTCAATGCATGCTATAAATTTATGTGATCTTTACTACACGTCCTATCATTTGCTCGTACAGTGTTCTACTATTTAGTCCTACTCCTATTTTACGTAAATGCTGATCAGTTCAAGGTTAAGACCGTGGTATTATGCTACTTCCAGTTGGTGGGCATTGTCCATGATATATTTTCTTGTATTCATTCTGAGGTATTCAATAAACTGATCCTGTTACTGCAATCGTTATTAATGTTGTTACTGGCTAGTCTATCTATAAATAATCTGTTGTGGTTGATGTGACTATACGAATCAGTTAAAGAAGCTATAGTAATTAGTAAATTACTGCAGTACAGTTTGATTATCACTTTGTCACCGTTTCCATAGCGGGAGTTTTTAATAAAATTGCCACGGAACAGCTAGACTATCCACTGTTCAACGTTTGTAGACTATACACGCGTTTTTCAGTGGCCATAACAATTTTCGCAATTTACAGCTCAGTTCCAGTTATGACCCTTTTCTCGCTGATACCTGAATCACTTCCAGAGAACTTAATAAAGGTAGAACACCCGCTATCAAGCGCCTTGCAGTGATTTTGACACGTATAGATTTATTGTTTGTGACCATTATTGCCTAGCAACACCGCATCTGGTTCGGCGTAGCGTGTCTGCCGCCTGTTGAATAGCGACTCATTCTCGTTCTCGTGTACAGACGCTGTAACGACACGTGAAACTACAGGTGTGGTGCAGAAATAGTTGCATTGTGTAACATAGTATTCGTATTACACAAGCCTCGATCTCTGTGCCTACCAGTACGGGAAATACAGTATTTCCCTTCCAGCTGTGTACCCGTGCAGAAAATAGGCTGAAATACCATATTCTGATGTTTCCAGTAATAAAAATATACATCTCTACATCTCTCCATCGCTTGCAATCGTCCGTCGACGGAACAGAACAGTCACACACGCCTTTATGCTTGTATCTTTTGTTTATTATATGTTCCTACTGTATGTGTAGTATCGGTGCCTGTTTTCGGCAGACAGACAAACAGCTTCTAGAGCGATTAAATAAACATGAGTACAAAGCCATTACGACATGCAAGTGAACCGTGACAAATGCCCTCGTAGTAGCAGCAAAAGAAATTCCTCTTGATTTTTGAAGACGCTACTTCAGTACTAGGTTTCTACACTCCTGGAAATTGAAATAAGAACACCGTGAATTCATTGTCCCAGGAAGGGGAAACTTTATTGACACATTCCTGGGGTCAGATACATCACATGATCACACTGACAGAACCACAGGCACATAGACACAGGCAACAGAGCATGCACAATGTCGGCACTAGTACAGTGTATATCCACCTTTCGCAGCAATGCAGGCTGCTATGCTCCCATCGAGACGATCGTAGAGATGCTGGATGTAGTCCTGTGGAACGGCTTGCCATGCCATTTCCACCTGGCGCCTCAGTTGGACCAGCGTTCGTGCTGGACGTGCAGACCGCGTGAGACGACGCTTCATCCAGTCCCAAACATGCTCAATGGGGGACAGATCCGGAGATCTTGCTGGCCAGGGTAGTTGACTTACACCTTCTAGAGCACGTTGGGTGGCACGGGAGACCTGCGGACGTGCATTGTCCTGTTGGAACAGCAAGTTCCCTTGCCGGTCTAGGAATGGTAGAACGATGGGTTCGATGACGGTTTGGATGTACCGTGCACTATTCAGTGTCCCCTCGACGATCACCAGTGGTGTACGGCCAGTGTAGGAGATCGCTCCCCACACCATGATGCCGGGTGTTGGCCCTGTGTGCCTCGGTCGTATGCAGTCCTGATTGTGGCGCTCACCTGCACGGCGCCAAACACGCATACGACCATCATTGGCACCAAGGCAGAAGCGACTCTCATCGCTGAAGACGACACGTCTCCATTCGTCCCTCCATTCACGCCTGTCGCGACACCACTGGAGGCGGGCTGCACGATGTTGGGGCGTGAGCGGAAGACGGCCTAACGGTGTGCGGGACCGTAGCCCAGCTTCATGGAGACGGTTGCGAATGGTCCTCGCTGATACCCCAGGAGCAACAGTGTCCCTAATTTGCTGGGAAGTGGCGGTGCGGTCCCCTACGGCACTGCGTAGGATCCTACGGTCTTGGCGTGCATCCGTGCGTCGCTGCGGTCCGGTCCCAGGTCGACGGGCACGTGCACCTTCCGCCGACCACTGGCTACAACATCGATGTACTGTGGAGACCTCACGCCCCACGTGTTGAGCAATTCGGCGGTACGTCCACCCGGCCTCCCGCATGCCCACTATACGTCCTCGCTCAAAGTCCGTCAACTGCACATACGGTTCACGTCCACGCTGTCGCGGCATGCTACCAGTGTTAAAGACTGCGATGGAGCTCCGTATGCCACGGCAAACTGGCTGACACTGACGGCGGCGGTGCACAAATGCTGCGCAGCTAGCGCCATTCGACGGCCAACACCGCGGTTCCTGGTGTGTCCGCTGTGCCGTGCGTGTGATCATTGCTTGTACAGCCCTCTCGCAGTGTCCGGAGCAAGTATGGTGGGTCTGACACACCGGTGTCAATGTGTTCTTTTTTCCATTTCCAGGAGTGTATTAACACTAGAATGGCGGACACACTCAAATTCCTGATATGGAGGAAATGGGTAACTTTGACCCCACATAAAATATTTTCATACTTGTTTTACAAAGGCACTTTATTTTAGTGTATGTTAATCCCTACCTTTCTGCGAGTTACAGCAATAATTATTTAACACGACAGTCATTACATAACTTATTTCAATAAAAAAATATTTTACCAATGTATCGTTGCTGATGCTAACAAGTTTCCCAAATCGTAGACTTCCATACATTAAGTATTTGAATAACCTTTTAGACACGTTTAGTACAATGGTCCATATCATATTTGTATGCGTTCTACACACAGCTTTGTTGAACTGAAATTTTTTAGACGCACTTACCATGAATAACTTTTGTTTTATGTGTACATTTTCTGCTCACGACTTGGGATATTTCACACAGTTCTTTCAAGTCTTGTTGGATTTGCAGAGACTCATTCTTTCCACTTTCTAGATGATTTTGGCCCCGTCTCCTCTTCTTTTGCCTGTTCATTCGTCAGCTGAAATATGAACGTCTTGCTTTCCATTTCCTTGCTCATTATTTTAAGAGATGCCAATGCACGTCTTCCATAACATCTTGCATATGGCAGCATGGGTTATTTGATCAACTACGTCCACCCACGTTTTATTGCGTTGTTGTTGTTGTGGTCTTCAGTCCTGAGACTGGTTTGATGCAGCTCTCCATGCTACTCTATCCTGTGCAAGCTTCTTCATCTCCTAAATACCTACTGCAACCTACATCCTTCTGAACCAGCTTAGAGTATTCATCTCTTGGTCTCCCTCTACGATTTTTACCCTCCACGCTGCCCTCCAATACTAAATTGGTGATCCCTTGATGCCTCAGAACATGTCCTACCAACCGATCCCTTCTTCTGGTCAAGTTGTGCCACAAACTTCTCTTCTCCCCAATCCTATTCAATACTTCCTCATTAGTTACGTGATCTACCCATCTAATCTTCAGCATTCTTCTGTAGCACCACATTTCGAAAGCTTCTATTCTCTTCTTGTCCAAACTATTTATCGTCCATGTTTCACTTCCATACATGGCTACACTCCATACAAATACTTTCAGACAAGACTTCCTGACACTTAAATCTATACTCGACGTTAACAAATTTCTCTTCTTCAGAAACACTTTCCTTGCCATTGCCAGTCTACATTTTATATCCTCTCTACTTCGACCATCATCAGTTATTTTGCTCCCCAAATAGCAAAACTCCTTTACTACTTTAAGTGTCTCATTTCCTAATCTAATTCCCTCAGCATCACCCGACTTAATTCGACTACATTCCATTATCCTCGTTTTGCTTTTGTTGATGTTAATCTTATGTCCTCATTTCAAGACGCTATCCATTCCGTTCAACTGCTCTTCCAAGTCCTTTGCTGTCTCTGACAGAATTACAATGTCATCGGCGAACCTCAAAGTTTTTATTTCTTCTCCATGGATTTTAATACCTACTCCGAATTTTTCTTTTGTTTCCTTTACTGCTTGCTCAATATACAGATTGAATAACATCGGGGAGAGGTTACAAACCTGTCTTACTCCCTTCCCAACAACTTCTTCCCTTTCATGTCCCTCGACTCTTATAACTGCCATCTGGTTTCTGTACAAATTGTAAATAGCCTTTCGCTCCCTGTATTTTACCCCTGACACCTTCAGAATCTGAAAGAGAGTATTCCAGTCAACATTGTCAAAAGCTATCTCTAAGTCTACAAATGCCAGAAACGTAGGTTTGCCTTTCCTTAATCTTTCTTCTAAGATAAGTCGTAAGGTCAGTATTGCCTCACGTGTTCCAGTATTTCTACGGAATCCAAACTGATCTTCCCCGAGGTCGGCTTCTACTAGTTTTTCCATTCGTCTGCGTTGTAGAATGTTATTGTTTCAGGGTGCTTCTTTCCTTATTTGCTTACTGCTGCTTTAACATGCAGTGTACTCAGAAGAATGACATACATTTTTATTCTTCTTTCGTTGGTATACAGTGGTGGTGCAGTTGGTACGGATTGTGGTGCAGTGTACCTATTTGAACATTTGGCTTCTATTCGTGATTAGAGATTTCACGACGGGTTCTTGTTCACTGTACCAACTGATAAAATTTTCTTTTCTTTGAGCTTCTTAGCAAGTTGAAGAGACACGAAGAAGTTTTCTGTCGCTATGCTTTCTCGTTGATTTAGAAATCACTCCATAAGACGCCGATCTACGTACTCTCAGAGTGGTTGCTTCGCTCTGTGCGCGTCATCTTTTCCAAGGTATGTGAAAGCACTACGTATTTACTTTTTCCCTACATTGCCAGCAGTCCAGAATTGAGACCATATTTGTCGAGTTTGTTGGACATGAATGGAGTGAGTGAAACTGCATCTTGTTTTGATTGGTAATAGTGTCTCGTCTAGGGTGACATTTTCTCCAGGGAGGTAAGAACGAATACTGCTTTCCATGAACTTTCTCCAAATTTCAGATACAACAGGGAATTGTTTTGACTGGCATGTCTTCAGCTTGGGTTGGTTTTTCATCGGAACAGAAAAATCTTAGAAGCTCCTGAAATCTCTCCCTTGGGAGAGAGAGGGAGGCCCCAAAAATGCGACCAAAGAACATCAGCAGACATACTTTTTGTGCAAATGACGCCACGAAACTGTCTTATAATTTTTCTAGTTGCTCAAGAGACAACGTCCAAGCGTTCGTTGGTACTTCTCGATCATCTGAGTCTGTGAATTTCTTCACGAGGTATAGTAATGCTTCGCGAAAAATAAGCCTAAGCAGTGGAACCTCCTCTTTCCTTTAGGACGCTCACAGCTGACCTTCTTCCAGAAGATGAAAAACTAGCAGACTCCCACTCAGTTCCACCCTAATGACCCTTTCTGTAGAGGTCCTCAACTGGGACTGCTATGATGGATGCGGTGAGGACTGACGTAGTTTCATCTTCACTTGATTTTGATAAATGAAGCCAATTGCCTATTTAGTGTCGGAATTCTCTAACAGGGATAATATTTTTTCATCAGAAGGCCCACTCTGACGAGACATACACTGTATTCGAAAATTTCTTTCATGGTCAAAGAATATTAACTGAAAGACGCAACACAAACTGCAGCAGATTGGAATTTACCCGCCAAGACACGGCAATGACCATCTACGACACTGCTGATTGTTGCATCTTCACTGTTGGTTGCTGGCCGATGTGGTCGAACGGTTCTAGGCGCTTCAGTCCAGTGCTGCGTGCTACTACGGTCGCAGGTTCGAATCCTGCCTTGGGCATGGATGTGTGTGATGTCCTTAGGTTAGTTAACGTCGACTGTGCAAATAGTGATCCTGCGGAGCTTAGCTCACTGTTATTAGCATTAATAAGAAACCGACAAAGCTGTATTGATACACATTTATTATGTCGCTACCTGTTTCGTTCGGAAGAACATCATCAGCTTACAGTGGCAACAGACTTCATAAGGAATTCCCACCGGGCTAAGAAGTTCTAAGTCTATGGGACTGATGACCTCAGATGTTAAGTCCCATAGTGCTTAGAGCCATTTGAACTATTTGAACTGTTGGATTATTTACTTATACTCAACTGACAAATTACAGCAGAGTCAGATTGACCCCTTACGCCGTTCTAAGTACATCAAAAAAATTTACAAGAAAATATGAATATTTTGTGCACACTAATGCATCCTCCTTAAAAGGAGAAAAAAATCAAAAAAATGTCACACGATTTCATGAACGAAGAAAAAAAAACTTGATCTGATATTGAAGAAAAAGGTATGTCAGGAGTCATTTTGACCCCTTGAGCAGCTCTACTGTTAAAGCGTAGCAAAGATCAACGAACGCGCGACTGTTATGTCCATAGGTTCCGGCTGATCCAGTTATTTCCACGTCTACCGTTTGTGTATTATGACGTCTTGCTGCTGCAGATTAGCTCTACTGCCTCCCAAAATCTGTGGTGCTTCGATAGTCTTTTCTAAATACCATAGCTGAACTAAATATTCGTACACGTATCCCCTTCAGCTACAGGGAAATCAATGAAGAGATACTATTCGAAAACCTATCCGAAAGATGTCACGCTGGATCGTATATACCGATGGTCTAAGAATACCAACGGGTAGGTGGTGTGGACTTCGATAACGTGACGTGGGGGGGAGATTGGTTTAAACTTCCGACTGTAACATCCAGCCTTATAGCTGAATTCACATCAATCCTCGAGGGACTCAGTTCCATAAAAGAAATCTCGGAGGACACGATTAATATACTACTTGATTCGCGAGGAGGCTTGACGCCATCTAGTAACACATACGAAACAGTTCATCTACATCTACATTTATTCTCCGCAAGCCACCCAATGGTGTGTGGCGGAGGGCACTTTACGTGCCACTGTCATTACCTCCCTTTCCTGTTCCAGTCGCGTATGGTTCGCGGGGAGAACGACTGCCGGAAAGCCTCCGTGCGCGCTCGAATCTCTAATTTTACATTCGTGATCTCCTTGGGAGGTATAAGTAGGGGGAAGCAATATATTCGATACCTCATCCAGAAACGCACTCTCTCGAAACCTTGACAGCAAGCTACATCGCGATGCAGAGCGCCTCTCTTGCAGCGTCTGCCACTTAAGTTTGCTAGACATCTCCGTAACGATATCACGCTCACCAAATAACCCTGTGACGAAACGCGCCGCTCTTCTTTGGATCTTCTCTATCTCCTCTGTCAACCCGACCTGGTACGGATCCCACACTGATGAGTAATACTCAAGTATAGGTCGAACGAGTGTTTTGTAAGCCACCTCCTTTGTTGATGGACTACATTTTCTAAGGACTCTCCCAATGAATCTCAACCTGGCACCCGCCTTACCAACAATTAATTTTATATGATCATTCCACTTCAAATCGTTCCGTACGCAAACTACTAGATATTTTACAGAAGTAACTGCTACCAGTGTTTGTTCCGCCATCATACAATCATACAATAAAGGATCGTTCTTTCTATGTATTCGCAATATATTACATTTGTCTATGTTAAGGGTCAGTTGCCACTCCCTGCACCAAATGCCTATCGGCTGCAGTTAAGTTGTGAATCGCATCTTAGGTCAATGGAGCAATGAAGGTAGGTAGCAATTGGCAAAAAGTGCAAGTCATCTCCGTTTCTCAGGAGGGTCGTCGGATAGATGCGCTTAATCATAGATCTATATCGCTGAAGTCAGTCCGTTGTAGAATTTTGGAACGTATTCAATGCTCCCGCATAATGACGTTTTGAAGAACGAAAATCTCCTCTACAGAACAACGTCGACTGTGCAAATAGTGATCCTGCGGAACTTAGCTCACTGTTATTAACATTAATAAGAAACCGACAAAGCTGTATTGATACACATTTATTATGTCACTACCTGTTTCGTTCGGAAGAACATCATCAGCTTACAGTGGCAACAGACTTCATAAGGAATTCCCACCGGGCTAAGAAGTCTAGTTACCTTACGTAACGCTAGTTTGTCTTTAACATTACGTAAGAGAACGCTGAAGTCAAATTAACTTTACGTAAGAAATCTAGTCTTCTTAAGTCACGACACTTGCACAACTCTGTGGGCAGTGTAACATGATGTTCCTTCGAACGAGAGCGGTGTTGACATAGTAAATGATTACTAATACAGTTGTAGTGGTTTCTTATTAATATTAACAAGAATCAGGCGTGGAGCTCAAGATGATCACGATTATTTCAGATCGGTCTGCTTGTCCATGAGATTCTGAGCGCCGAAGGCGAAGGCGTTGGTGCTGTATACCTTGATTGCGGAAGGCATTCGATACCGCATCTCTTCGTAATTTAGTTAAAGAAATATCACTATCGCCTCAGATTTGTGACTGAATACAGGGTTTACTTTGCAGATCGAACTCAAAATTCTATTCATAACAGAACAAAATCGGCAAACGTAATGTAAATTTGGAAGTACGCCAGAGGACTGTGATATGACCATTACTGTTTATAAGAGAGGAGCTGCAGCATCCATAAGACATGGGCAGATGTTCATTATACAATGAAGCACCAAACAAACTGGTATAGGCACGCGCATTCGAATACAGAGATATGTAAACTGGCAGAATATGACCCTGACGTCGGCGACGCCTATATAAAACAAGTGTCTGGCGCAGTTATTGGATCGGTTACTGCTGCTACAATAGCAGATTATCAAGATGTAAGTGAGTCTGAACGTGGTGTTATCCGAGATAGCGACGAAGTGGACATTTTCCCATACAACAATTTCACGAGTGTACCGTGAATATCAGGGATCCGGTAAAACGTAACCTCAAATCTCCGACATCGCTGCGACCGGAAAAGGATCTTGCTAGATCGAGATGAACGACGACTGAAGAGAATCATTCAACGTGACGGAAGTGCAACCCTTGCGCAAATTGCTGCAGATTTCAGATCGGGGCCATCAACAAATGTCAGCGGGTGAACCATTCAACGAAACACCACCGATAGGGGCTTTCGGAGCCGAAGGCCCACTCTTGTACCCTCGATGACACCAAGCTTTAGGCCTCGCCTGGGCCCATCAACACCGAATTGGACTGACTGTTGATGACTGGAAACATGTGGCCTGGTCGGACGAGTCTCGTTTCTAATTGTATCGAGCGAGTGGTCGTGTACGGGTATGGAGACAACCTCATGAACCCATGGACTCTGCATGTTAGCAGCGGACTGTTGAAGCTGGTGGAGGCTCTGTAATGGTGTGGGGCGTGTTCAGTTGTAGTGATTTGGGACCCTGATACGTCTAGGTACGACTCTGACAGGTGACACGTACGTAAGCATCCTGTCTGATCACGTGCATCCATTCGTGTCCATTCTGCATCCTGACGGACTTTGACAATGTGACAACCCATACGTCCAGAATTGCTACAGAGTGGCCCCAGGAACACTCTTCTTAGTTTAAACATTTCCTCTGGCCACCAAACTCCGCAGACATGAATATTATTGACATATATCTGGGATGCCTTCCAACGTGCTGCTCAGAAGAGATCTCCACCGCCTAGTACCCTTACGGATTTATGGACAGTCATGTAGGATTCATGGTATCATTTCCCTCCAGCACTACTTCAGACATTAGCCGAGTGCATGCCACGTCGTGTTGCGCCACTTTTGTATTGCCACCCACCAACGACCTGTGGAATTAATGAAAGATGGAGGGGAATAACTCAAGAGGCAAGCAACTCCTGAATTCCTCGGGTTCGCCCACTTGTTTACACAATATTGCCCTCTTCAGTGAAAGCCCCGGCACTTCCTTCCAGGACAACAACTGCCTCCTAATCGTTCCCCACAACGGATCCTGGTCCTGCTTAATTTTAAGATCGGCAAATAATTGGGGGCACTTCGCTCAGAACAGTACAAGCAAGATCATCGGAGCGATGGGCTCGGCCTCCCTCAGTGGTATGTTTCTGCTCAGACATGAGGTTGAGCCCATCGGCTACCTGATTGTCGGGGCCTTTAGTGTGGAGCGACTTAAAATGCAACGCCAAAATCCAGACCTCCCACCTTGCGATTCTACCGACTTTCCTGGAACTGGCCAGAACTCAACACCTGATTATTGGTCTCTAAATAGAACTCCCTATGTTGCAGATAAAATTGGAATTTTTCTAGGGCGAACACAACAGCCAATGACTCACATTCATACACGGAATAATTCAACTTGGGGCCGGACATCCTCCTTGACGCTAAAGCGTAAGGCGTCTCTGACCTTGATTCTCCTGGAGGAGAACCACAGCAATCTCTGCACTGGATGCGTCGGTCTGTACAATATATCTCTTGTCGAAGTCGGACACAGTCAACACCAGAAGGTTCGTGATGGCGGTCTTAATAGCTTCAAAAGCACACTGTTGGCTTTTGCTCCACACAAAATTTTCTCCCTTCCTGCGCCGGCTAGTTGGCTCTGAGCACTATGCGACTTAACTTCTGAGGTCATCAGTCACCTAGAACTTAGAACTAATTAAACCTAATTAACCTAAGGACATCACACACATCCATGCCCGAGGTAGGATTCGAACCTGCGACCGGCGCGCCGGTTAGTAAGGGAGGCAGCAAGCTGAGCAAAATTGGGAATGAATATGCGGAAATAGTTGGCCATTCCAATAAATCTTGCTAAGTCCTTCCTAGTTCTAGGTTCGGAAAACCTCTTCAAGTGTCTTGGTCGATACTAATGCCACGCCCAGAAACCAGATGACCCAGACGTCTGGCGAGGATAATCTTAGATGGCTTTACGGTTAACCCACCATCACGAAGCTTCAACAACACTTGTCTAAGATGGTACAGGTGTTCCTCAAACGAACCACTATAAATGACCACATCATTCAGCTAGTTAAATACAGAGAATTCAAATCCCCCAAGATATGATCCACCAAATGAGAGAGGACAGCAATTCTGGCGACCAGACGAAACGGCACCCTCATAGAGATTCCAGTTGGTGCAAAAGGCCGTGATATGCTTAGATTGTTTGGTAACAGGGATTTGATAACAGACTTGGGTTATCAGTTAGCTACAGCAAGTTGTGGCTTCTGGGGGACTCCGGCTGTCCTGTACGGTCCTCGAGGGTCCGTGTATGGTTAAATTGGTCGGAGGCAAGCCTTGCCGGCTTGCTTAAGCATTAGTAGCGACGAGTTGCAGGAAGAGCAGCGGCCGCCCTGTGCAACGTGGTCAATGAGTTCCCGGCCTACTCTGCAAGCTTAATTTTTACGGCACCTACGGGCTGGGGGCAATAACAGCCCATCTTGGAATCCTATAAGTCATGGCTCCTTCACATCTGAATGGAGTAAAGTGCTTTTTTTTACTTTTTTGGGTACTTCATACTGTATTAATACATTAATGTTAACGTGGAATTGGACATGTTATATTAATGAGCCTTCGAGTGATTGTGTGTACGATCATTGGTCAGTGTAACTGACGGTAATTTGTTTTGCAGGCCATATTCCATGCAAGTGTTTGTAAATAATCTGTGTCGGGGGCAAAGCACCCTTTTTAGATGAGTATACCTTAGTCATTGCAACAGCAGGGGCTGATATTTCGTCTTTTAATTTACAAGCAATTTTAAGGAGTGTTAAGCTCGTAAGTTGTATCGTAGTCGCTTCCATGATAACTTAAAATTTCCTACATCTTAGGCATTCTCGTCTGTAGCCTTGCCTGTGCATATGACTGTTCCTTTGTAATGTGTGTTGGCAGGGTAGCTTTGGCAGTGGACGACGCATTCCTGTTCCCTGGGCCCAGAGCTGGGACGTACTTTCTTTCTGCTGAGGCGACACATCTGTCGTCGCACACGTCTGGGTTGGCCAACAGCTTGGTGCCCCTACCAGCTGCATCTTAGTGGCTTAGGTTAACTAAAGTTGATCGTTTGATACCTGACACGACGGAGTGTCGCTGGTTAATTGGACACTATTAATCTGCCTTATTTGGTGAATTCAGTAAGCTCATTAGGTTTAAAGCGTGTTCTTCAAGACCGAAGTTCCCCACCTCTATAACTGCTCTTCAAATACTCGTTTACACCTTGGACTCTTTATGCTACTTCTGGAGGGTGTTAAGTTTCAAGGCCTTTTAATCATCAGTATGAACTGTTGAACCTTTCCATTGATCCACAGTCATTAGCTATCTGCACTCATTGTGAAATTTGCCTGCTTGTCCCCTGTTGGCTGTGATAGCTGTCTACTGTAGCTCTCAGCTTATCTCGTATTTTGGGCAGTTCTATGTTTATTTAAGGAGCGTTGCCAATGTTTCTGCTGGGGTGTACCAGTTGGAAGTCACGTTTAAACCGCATTTCCTCTCATCTTATCTTGCATTTTGGGTAATTGTATGTTTCTTTAAGGATAATTGTCAATATTACTACTGGTGTGTACCAGTTGGGAGTCACATTAAAATTGTATCCCATCCCAGATTTGCTTGTGTTTTGTGGGGATTGTGTGTTTTATTCCTTAAGGGATTTTTTATTAACGCTTATACATTGTAAACAGTTTTCCAACAGCCACAATCAGTGGCGTGGCTTGTTATCCTCTCTGTATTTTGGGTAGGCGTTACCCAATACTGTAACGTGTCATTCATGCTTGGGATTGTTAGTACATTTTTTGCCAATCATTGTAATTCATTTTATTGATGAAGTTCAGTTTGTTGAACCGCTTGCAACCACGCATAGTTGGTGTGGCTCCTTACTTGTGTTTCGTGTTTCAAGCCCTGCTCTTAATGATATAAACTGTTGAAGTTTCGTATTAATGAACTAAGACTGTTAATTTTTTTAAAAAATGATTGTGAGCATTCTCATTCTTTTTACAAGGTTTTTAAAAGTGTAATTATAATATCGTTGTTAAGCAATAAATAGTATTCCATGAAACACCAAATGATGAAATATGTGAATCCACCTTCAATGTGTTTTTCCTTAAAATTACCCCAACCCTTACTGTGAGGTATCCCTGTTGTATACTGTTCTTTTCGATGACGATCATTTTCGTTTCATAAAATGTAAAAGTACTAAGTACTGTCGTTGCGGTTGGTAATGGAAGTAAGTATGACAAGAACGAAGAGGGAATAATAAGACCGGAAGACCAAGAAAGAAGTGCTCAGATTAAAAAGGGTGTAAGGCAGAGATGTAGCCTTTCACCCCTGCTGTTCAATCTATACTTCAAAGAAGCAATGATGGAAATAAAAGAAAGGTTCAAGAGTGTAATTAAAATTTAAGGTGAAAGAATATCAATGATACTACTCGCTGAGGACACTGCTGTCCTAGGTGGAAGTGAAGATGAATTATAGGATCTGCTGAGTCGAATGTACAGTCTAATAACAGAATATGGATTGAGAGTAAATCTAAAAAAGACGAAGTAATGAGAAGTAGCATAAATGAGAACAGCGAGAAACTTTACATCAGAGTAGGTGATCACGAAGTAGATGAAGTCAAGTAATTGTGCTACCTAGTTAGCAAAATAGGCCATGACGCATCGAGCAAGGAAGACATTTCCACAGACATTCCTGGCCAACAGAAATTTACAAGTGTCATACATAGACTTTAATTTGAGTATAGGATTTTGGCCAATGTAAGTTTGGAGCACAGCATTGGATGGTAGTGAGGTGTGGACTGTGGGAAAACCGGAAACAACTGAAAATGCTATATTCTCTTTTCTCTGTGAGATACTGGATGGATTAAACAAAAGGTTTCGAACGCTATGCATATTTTTCATTTAACTAAGGCGTATGATTGTGTTGAACACAAAATATTGCTCCAGAATTTGGACAAATATGTAATATGGGGAGTAACTCACACCTCTTACATTAAGAACAGAAAACAGAAGGTCATTATTCACCGTGCTGAGAGTGGCTGTGATGTGGGGTCTGACTGCGGTATGGTCAAATGGGGGGTGCCTCAGGTTTCAGTGTTGAGGTCACTCCTGTTCTTCATTTATATAAATGATATGCCCCCTAGTGTTACGGGTAATCCGAAAATATTTCTGTTTGCTGATGACAATAGCTTGGTACTACAAGATGTAGTGTATAACATTAGCTCTGTTTCAGATAGTGCAGTTCATGACATATGTCCATTGTTGTTGTTGTGGTCTTCAGTCCTGAGACTGGTTTGATGCAGCTCTCCATGCTACTCTATCCTGTGCAAGCTTCTTCATCTCCCATGTCCTACCAACCGATCCCTTCTTCTAGTCATGTTGTGCCACAAGCTCCTCTTCTCCCCAATTCTGTTCAGTACCTCCTAATTATTTATGTGATCTACCCATCTAATCTTCAGCATTCTTATGTAGCACCACATTTCGAAAGCTTCTATTCTCTTCTTGTCCACACTATTTATCGTCCATGTTTCACTTCCATACATGGCAACACTCCATACAAATACTTTCAGAAATAACTTCCTGACACTTAAATCTATACTTGATGTTAACAAATTTCTCTTCTTCAGAAAAGCTTTCCTTGCCGTTGCCTGTCTACATTTTATATCCTCTCTACTTTGACCATCATCAGTTATTTTGCTCCCCAAATAGCAAAACTCCTTTACTACTTTAAGTGTCTCATTTTCCAATCTAATTCCCTTAGCATCACCCGACTTAATTCGACTACATTCAATGATTCTCATTTTGCTTTTGTTGATGTTCATCTTATACGCTCCTTTCAAGGCACTGTCCATTCCATTCAACTGCTCTTCCAAGTCCTTTGCTGTCTGACAGAATTACAATGTGATCGGCGAACCTCAAAGTTTTTATTTCGTCTCCATGGAGTAACCAGAGTACGTCGTGTAGCCTGGCGAAGGGAAGAAGGTAATTCAGTACACTTGATGAAGCTTCTGCCGATAGCGCTAGAGGCAGCCTCGACGTTTGAATTTTTTACTGCTCCCCCTTCCCCATACAAGAAACGTAGACAGTAACGTGTGCAGTGTAAGTTGTGACTAAAAGTGATTAATGTTATGCTTAGTGGTCTAGGGGTAGGTTTTAGTTTATCACCTGAAGGTAGCGTCGCGCGCGCCTGGCCAACTTGTGCCCAGACTTTTTTGTGCCTTCGTGCGTGTCGCATCGTTATTTGGTCCGTAGCGTCAGGTGTTGTATGCGTCCAATCGTAATGTCGGCCATGAGTTCCAGGTGTGTTACCAGACCAGGTACAGTTAGCTTTAGTTTCCACTACTCCGAACGTTTCGTGCAGCGCCAATCTTTGGAAATTCATGATTGGCTCGTTGTTACAGTTCATGTAACATCTGATCAGGTTCATACTGCCTATTTTGATTCTGATTACTATGTCTTTTTCGTAAGTTTTTGGATCCACTACAAGTCGATATGTCGCTTTTGCATCATGGTTCTCAAGTTACTATTAAGTATCGTGATGGTCCCATTAGTATGGTGTTTCTTGTTAACGGGGAATTGGATTATATCAGCGTTCGACTGTTCACTCTCCTCCCAGAAGTTGACGATAGTTTACTTAAGTTGCTGTTGCTCCTTTATGGTTGATGTGAGGGATATGCGGGGTGAACGCTGGTCGACTCAACACCGGTTGCAATCTTATAGCGGAATCCGTTCAGTGGAGATGGTAGTCAAACGTAAAATTCCTTCCCATCTATAGGTCTGTGGTTATCGCTTTCATCAACTTATACTGGGGAAGAGCGGACATGCTTTCTCTGCAATGAAAATGGCCACCTCAGATCTAATTGCCCACGGCTGAAGTTCTCATTTGAACAGCGTCGAAAACTGACGTTAGCTGATCTCGGTTCTACTGGTCACGATGTTTGTGCCACGTCTTCTCTGGGTACAATGAGACCACAGAGGGTTAGGCCGGTTACTGCTCCCGACTTTCCGCCTTTACCCTCTCACCACAGTCCTGAAACTGTTGCGTAGCTATCAGTGTCCGCAGTGCAGCATAAGAGATGTCGTATCCAGGATGGTGAGGAGTTGGATGTGTCTGTTCGTCACATACCCGGCCGTGTTATAACTTAGTCGGTTGATGTATCTTGTAGTGCTGAGTCCTGCATTTCCGATGGGGTCGATTGTGCGAAAAGAACTGCTGAGGTCTCTAGTGTTTCTCCTAGTATTCCTCCCGCGGCTCCTGCCGGAACCACCCAATGGCGGGAAAGTCGTTGGCCTTCTGATGTTCAGTGATTCAACAGCAGCAAATTGAGACGCCCCTGAAGCCACCTGCTCCCTTGATGTCAGCTATTCAATTGTCATCGGAACGACCAACTGTTGTTACTCCAGTGGAGATGACTGGTGGCCATAAAATCTTACCAGTCGACCCAGATGTTGTGATGGCTGAAACCTCTCCTGTATGTCGATCTGAACTGCAAGCAGCTCGGATTGCGTTTCTTGTCGCTAAAGTCAGCAGGCTTATACGTTTCTTTCTTTGGATATTAATAGGGAGGGATCTGATCTGCGGCTCGTTTCGTTGCGTCAGTTTGTCTATGATTCCTGCGCAGATGTCGTATTCCTACAACAAGGTCAATTTCCTCGTTTTTCTCTCCCTGGGTTTTGTATTGTGTTTGATGTGACTCCCGAATGTTCCACGGGAATGCTTTATGTTTTAGGGATGGCACTTCCATTGAAGGGGTTGAAGTTCTTGATAATGGTAGAGTCTCCTTTATGCACCATCCGAAACCGGACGCAGTTTGGACAGCTCACGGTTTTATGAGGAAGAAGTGCTTCATTTTCTACAGAAAAGTCCGCAGAATATTTTGATAGGTGATGATTTTAACTGTGTGTTGTAAATCAGTCTCCCAATTTTAATTTCTGTCGGGAATTGCAAGATTTTGTTCGTTCTTGAAACTGCGAGATGTCTGGGTCTGTAAATATCCGACTCTTGCCAAATATACCTATTTTGCTGAGACTTCTAACAGTAGGCTACACAGATTTTATTTATCTGATAGGATGTGTGATAGGATTATGGCCGTCGATGTCATCTCCGCCAGCTTTACTGGCCATTGTGCAGTTACTATTACCTTAAATCAGTCGGTGCAACTGTTTCAATTATCTTGGATGCTGACTGTAGTACACTTGAAGGATCCCTCTCTTGATGAGGTGACCCGGAAAGTGTGGGACCATTGAGTTTGTTCATCTGCGTGATACACCTCTTTTTTGGAATGGTGTTTTCAGCTGGTAAAGCTGAGAGGCTCAGACAAATGGTGATTCTGGGCTGATTACAGCCTGGAACTTCAGAGAATGCAAGAAATGTATCACTCTGTCTTACGCGACCTGTATGAAAGAGCTCATCAGGCTCCGATACGAATTACAGACGTCGGTCACATAAAGGCGCAATTGTAACGGTTGAAGAAGCGTCAGATGGAAGGGTTAAGGATGCGATCCAAATCACGTTCTACGGTAGAGGGTGAAGTGACATCTTTATATCATCTCATATCATTCGATATCAGACTCGTCGTCGACGTGCATGTATCATGTCTCTCAACGCAGTGGATAGTGATGTCGTGACGTCACAAAAGAACGTACTTGATGCTCTACAACAATTCTTTGTTGGGCTGCATGAGGTACCCGCTGCTGCGAAGCGTCTAGATTAGGGTTTGTGCCCGATTCGTTTAAAGTTGGCAAAACTGAGTTATTTCCTAAAAGTTCTGGCCAGGCAGCAACTGACAAATTTGGGCCGATTATCTTATTAAATTCGGTTTATATGACTGTGGCGAGAGCCGTGAATTGCCGGCTGCCTGTGTTGCTGGGGAAAATTTTTGTTGATCATTAAAGTTTTATTCCTGGTCATACGATTCTGACACCCGTAGCTGAATGTCATGATGTCATATCGGTGGCCGCTGTTAGGTCTGTTCCTGCTGCTGTGACATTTTTGGATTTTAACAAGGCGTTCGACAGGTCAGTCATGACTTCATGTTTCAGGTACAGGAAGCCGTTAGTTTCACAACTAACGCGCGCAGAGTCTTGTATAATTTGTTTACGGGAATCCAAGCCTCGGTGGCTGTCAATGGCCAGTCCCCGAGTACCGTCCGTAGGGGCTTTCCCCAGCGAAGTCTGCTTTCAGTGTCTTTGTTTGTTCCGTTTTACTTGAGTCCCTTCTTCAAAGACTCGTCGCTCAGTTACAATGGTGGATTCACTTGGGCGAGACGACCTCGGTGCTCGCTTACGCCGATGATGTGGTGGTGTTCCTCCTTTCTCCTACTGATATTGCATTTGCTCAAGGCTATGTTGGATGTCTTTTGCATTGTATCTAGTGCCTGCATCAACGAAGGCAAAAGTCGATTGACGAAGTTACGGAGTTTTGATAATGCACACTCTTGGTCAGCTACGGTATTCGATAGACATAAATCCCTGGAAGTCATACTTACCGTTCTCCATTCCAAATGGCTACACGTAATTGAGAGTCGATTACAGAGATGATACACGGCGCAATCCTGGAACATTAGCGGCGTTCCCTTAATCTTTCAGATAGTTCGGATTCTGGATACCTACGTTTTGTGCAAAGCATATTACATCTCTCAGATCTTTCCCCTTCGCGCGATGATGGCTAGGAAACTAGAACAGCCGTCTAGTAATTTTTTATGGAAGTATCACACTTTTCGATTACGATTGAGTTGGTTGGGCGTGCACGTCCCCTCGGAGACTTGGGGCTTTCCCATATTCAAAGGAAAACGTCTATGTTATTTGTTAGGCGCACAGTGCTATCTTTCACACAATCCACACATTCACATCTCGGTTATTTTACTGTCTGCGACCGTGCAGTCTTGTTCCGCCTGTCGATATTGGTCGTGTGTGTTTCCCGTTAAAACGTGCCCGTTGATTTTATATTGCTGTCAATTATTTTGGAACTGATATTCTACAGAGGTAGCATCTCACTACCACATTTTTGTTAACGCGCGGGAGAGAGAATGACCGTATGGCGCCGGTCCAACGGTCGTCACAGCAAACTTCTTGCAAGGCGGTGTCGTTTCAACCAATGGCGGTTGCGTCCTCGTGGTATCAAGTAGTACACAATCTATTATCCACCAATGAGCGCCTACTTCGTATTGGACCTAGTGTCACGGATCAGTGCAGACTCTGTTCCGCTACAACGTAGATTAACCTGTTATGGTTTCTAACTCAATCCGCTGAGACTGCCGTTTCAGCTGATATCCTATTGCGCCCAGACTCCTCTGACTTTCCGAAGGCACAGTCAAATACCATTGCATTCATTTCATTGCAGATGAACAGGGCGATAGGGACTCACTAGCCGTACACTAATACGTATATGGCCACTGCTTATCGGAAGTGTTTGCACCTGCCACGGTATCGCGACTTACTAGTCGTCAAGGGATCGGTTGAGTCAACTGGCACTCGTATCTGTTCTCGTTATGGCCCATTTTCTGGTATACTGTTAACACAGTTTCATTTTTGTAGCCCTCTTTGTTTTGTCTTTCCTTCGTGAGTAAAAAAAAAAAAAAAAAAAAAAAAAAAAAAAAAAAAAAAAAAAAAAAGATTGTTGCAGGTAACTGCTGGAAATGAAACTTCCTTTTCTTTTCTAAGTGGAGGAATCCATGTAGGTTTAACTTTTTTTGTCATTCTTTTATGGTAGCAGGCAGTAAGGTTTAAAAGAAATTATTAAAAACGTAAAAATAAAAAAGTGAAAACATAAAAAACAGGATAGTACCATGTGACAGACCAGTACAATGACAGGCGAAGGGGATGAGGGGGTGGGGAGACATCGGGACCAGGCCTCGCGATTCGACCTGCCCCTACTTTGTTTCCACCCGGCCTGAAGCTGTGTCCCATTTTCATGGAAAAAAAGGCGTGGGGGGTTGGGGGGTGGGGGTAGGGTTAAGCGCTTGTCTGCAGACTGAGAGATCGCAGGACCAAATCTCTGTCGGATCACGGAAATTTTCAGTCTGTCTTTAATCCGGATTTCATCTCCCAACAATATGAGGAGTCGGCAACAACGACACGCGGTTCGTGTTTTACGTTAAACTGCAGATCCCTTTTCCCTGGTTAAATGACCGGAGTAGATTTAAAAACTCGCATTCGGCTGTTGCTCCACACGAAATTACTGTTAACGTGTTAAGACGTTTCAATCGTCCGCCCGCGGTAGCTGAGTGGTCCTTTCAGTCTGCCGCCGGCAGTGCTGCGAGGCGGTCACGCGCCAGAGCGCTGCGGGCGAGGCGCGCACGGTGTGTTTGTGTTTACTTCGGACGCTGTAAGTGCCTTTTCCTTCTAGACCACCATGGCGCACAACTATCGGAAGAAGACATTACGTTTCAAATTTTGTTCCGACTTCGCCCGAACCAAGGCCCTGGAGGTAGAACGATTTATACGCGATGAAGTTAAAATACCACCAACGGATCTACTTGGTATCCACTTGTCCATAGTTAGCAGTACCGTCTACGTCAAAATGATCAACGATGCGGCGTGCGACAAGGTGCTTCAAGAGGCAAAACGTGGACTGCGCTTCTGTCATTCCGACGGCAACGTCGGACCCGTTACCGTCGATCACGCAGGTCTCGGCACACGGACGATAAGGATCTTCGAACTGCCGTTCGAACTACCTGCAGACGTCGTCATCGAGGCGCTCCGTCCCTATGGCAACGTTCTGGAACATGTTGCCGAACGATGGGTCCAATTTCAGACCTATCCAGTTTTAAACGGTGTTAGACAGGTCCGCATCGAGTTGCAGAAACACGTGCCTTCCTATCTACGTATCGGAGGCTGCCGTGCCATTATAATGTACGACGGCCAACCTCGGACCTGTTCCGGTTGCGGGAAAGAAGGTCACCTACGGTCTGAATGCATTCAACGACGTGTCGCGCAGCTCCCGTTGTCGGAAGCGTCCGCCACACCCACGATGACCGCCCTGCCGGTCACTTACGCAGCGGCTCTTGCCACGTCTACAGTTTCGTCCAGTCCGTCGCCCGGTCCTTCCGATCGGCACGTCCCACCGTCCCAGTCACCAACGGACAATACAGACGTCCCATCTGACAACCTTGCCGCCGAACAGGCTCCCGCACCGGACGCTGAGGAGACCAGTACTTCTTCACGACACCTGTTTGACAATTTCATTGTACCCATCGACGCCTTCGAACCAGGTCGACGCTCCTCCTTGCCGTCGTCCGACACTGAGGAACACGTGCGCAAACAACGCTCGCCACGTAGGCGCAAACGCCGTCGCCGTTCACCCACGGGCTCTCTGAGCGTTGCCACCCGCGACGACGAAGACGACACCCAAGCAGCCGACATTTCCAAGCAGAGGTCGGCGGACAACTTTCACGATGAACAAGACGTTTCGCAGGACGGGACCACTATGGAGGTCGCCACGCACAATGTAACGATCGGTGCGCCGGTTGAGACGCCTGTCTCCCCGCCGACAACTCCAGATCTCTCTCACCACGACGCAATTCCCATGGACATTGGACAGACCCACGGCACAGGAGCATGGGCCGACGACATTGAGGAAGGTACGCCCCCTCCTCCGGATGAGTTACCTCCGCCGGACGAGGCTGCCTGTTAACATCAAAAGCGAGGCATTGCAGCTGATGGGACGGGACTTCCTGTCGGTGCCCTCCTCTTCCTTCCCTTGGTGATGGTAGATGCGCGTCCACCACCACTGAAACAAACGTACCGGTTTGCCACACTGAACATCAACATGATCGGCACTGCACCCAAGCTGCAACTCCTATGTGACACGCTTCGGGCCTCCGACGTCGACGTCGCCCTTCTTCAGGAAGTACGCGTTGCCACACTACCACCAGTCTACGGCTACGACTCATACACGTCCACATGTGATCAATCAGGGCGTGGAGTGGCTTTCTACATACGCGAAGGAATCCCACTCACGGACACGACAATCCTTCCCTGTGGAAGAGGCATGGCTGTTACCATCTTCGACACGCGCGTCATCAATATCTACGCTCCGTCTGGCTCCACGAACCGTCGGCAGCGGTCCACTTTCTTCGGACATGACGTGGCGCCCCTGTTTTCTGGACGCTATGATCGCCTTATCATGGGAGGCGATTTCAACTGTGTCCTCCATCCGCAGGACCAAGTACCTGGTTATTCTCCATGCCCGGCGCTGCTCACCTTAATCGAAGATTTTCATCTAGTGGACGTTTGGGAGAAAATTCATGGCAATACCCCCGGTTTTACCCATTATACAGCACATTCTGCGAGCAGACTGGACCGGTTTTATGTCTCTGCTCACCTCGGCAATGAAGTCGCCCAAGCTGAACGATGGCCCCTTGCATTTTCGGACCATTGCGCCGTCATTTGCTCCCTGGCTCTGCCACCTCAGTCAGTGTGGCGCAGCAGAGGTTACTGGAAGCTTAATACCTCCCTCCTTAATGATCCACACTGCCGACAATGTATTGCCACTACATGGGCGTCTTGCGAAAGACGCCTTCCGCAGTACACATCCACGTTCCATTGGTGGCTCAAATGTGCCAAACCTGCGATCAGAAAGGCCTTCATACAATGTGGCAAGGAAGCAGCAGCATGGCATCGAGACACCACAAATTTTCACTACGCCGTCCTCCGTGAGCTCGATGCGCTCCCTCCATCACCTGACACCCACAGGGAACGACAACGTACTAAAGCTCGTCTCCTCTCTCTTCAACGTGCACGACTGCATGGTGTCGTGGTGCGTTCCCGACGACAAGACCTCCTCCACGACGAAACCCCATCCACAATCCATGCTGCATCCGACCATAGTCGTCGACGTCGGCTTTTCGTCCCCAACATCACGACCTCCGATGGTGTTCACCACACAACACAGGCGGCGGTCGTGTCCGCCTTTGCTGAACATTATCGCCAATTTTATGATGATGAACCGATGGCGACGCCCATTCCTGATGACCTCCGTCCTTCCCCTGATCGGACCCTCACCGTAGCGGAGTCAACGTCCATGATGTCTGCAATCACCGCAGAAGAGGTGGTAGATGCGATCAACAAAGGGGCCAAGAACAAATCATCCGGACCAGATGGTCTCCCAGTGTAGTTTTACCGGGCGTTCACCACGTTAATGCTTCCTCGCTGGACGGAAATGATTCAGGAACTCTTTACTCCGTCCTTCCCAATTCCGCCTGAATTCGTCACTGGCATTCTTCTACCTGTGCCTAAACCGAAGGGAGGGTCTCATGTCTCTGCATATCGCCCCCTTACACTACTGAATGCAGACTATAAAATCTATGCACGCCTCTTAGCAGCGCGCATACGCACCGTCTTACCTACGGTCCTTTCACCTGAGCAGACTGCACGTGGTTGTGGGGCCACCTTACAAACAGCCCTAGGAGAATGCCGTGACCTCATTGCACTGGCGTCGGTTTGTCGCCTTCGTGCAGCACTGGTATCCGTCGATTTCACGAGTGCCTTTGATCGCGTTCGACACCCATTCCTCCTCATGGTGGCGACACGTATGGGGTTCCCATTGCTTTTTGTCGATGCCATTCGCCGGTTACTCCTTCCCGCGGTCTCGATGGTACAAGTCAATGGGAGGCTTGTGGGGCCGATTCCTATACGCCGCTCTGTGCGTCAAGGATGCCCTATGTCTACTTTACTATATGCCATTGCACTTGAGCCCCTCATCACTGGACTTACCTCTAGACTGCAGGGCCTCACTTTGCGTGACCACACCTTTCACTGTAGGGCTTATGCGGACGATCTCCTCTTTCTCACCTGCTCCTCCACGGAACTCAATGACGCCATCCAATGGATCCACCAGTATGGACGTCTTTCTGGTAGCATTCTTAATGTCCATAAATCGACTATGATGCACATTGGGCGCGGCCTCCCGGCTATGGTGCCGACCCCACTCCCAGTTAGTGCCACCCTTCGTTACTTGGGTATCGAATTTACGAGCTCCACACACCGCACAGTGGCCCTGGCTTACCGGCGGCTTTTGCAGTCGATTCGGCACCATGTTCGCGGTCAAGTGCACCGTAACTTAAACCAACTCCAACGTGTGTCCTATGTCAACATCTATATCGCCCCTAAACTGGTACACGTCGCCCAGATCCTCCCAATGCCGTTACTCCTTGGCCGCCGCATCCAATCAGCCTTTGGATATTTCGTGTCAGCAGGGGCACTTTTCAAAGTCCGCTACAACACTCTAACACTGCCTCCTGCAAAAGGTGGCCTCGGACTCATCAATGTGCGGGCACGCTCTTCTGCACTCTTTGTCCACACTCTGTTGCGGCACTGGCAGGGGCCGGTCCCGTCTTTAACACGCAGTCTCTTAGATATCCTCCGACCAGCTTCTCTCGATCCACCGATCAATGTGGCACCTATTTCTCCATTATTGTACTACGTCGCCAATTGTTTCATAGAACTCAGCTACGTTCGGGCCGATCTTCCAGTCACCCGTCCTCCCCGTACAAAAGATTATTATCGTTTGTTTATGCTGTCCAACCCTTGCGACCCCATGGTGCTACAGCATCCTGACATTAACTGGCGCACGGTTTGGGGGTGGGTGCATGCACCCTTTTTACCGTCGTCTGTGTCTGCACTCTGGTATGTTTTAGTCTATGGCAAATTCCCGACTAATAGTCGACTTTATCGCATAGGACTGGCCACCTCCCCACTCTGCCCTGACTGTCAGCTCGAAGACACCGACGAGCACCGTCTTACGTGCCCCCTGAAACAAAACGTATGGCTCCTCATCCAACGAATCGTGGGCTTTTACCTCCGTGCCCCGCCAACGACGGTAACCCCGGATTTCCTGTTGTTGCCCCAGACATTTCACTACCCTCTTGCTCAGCACCATACCCTAATCTGGTTTCGAGGACAGGCTTTAGAATATCTCTTTCGGAGTGGTCCGCATACAGTCCTTGACTTCTGGTACAAAGTTGTGGCCGCACATAGCACCCTCACCCGAAAACCATCTTACCGACAAACTTTTTCCGGTTATCTCCGCAGCGTCTTCCTTGACCCCCCTCAAAGTTGGGGTGTACCATGCCTACCTGTCACATGATGCAACACCCTTATCCACGTTCTCATGCATCGACCAAAAACAAACACAATTTTTTTTTTTTAAAGGAAGTGGACAGAATATGTTATATTTTGTTGTATTTAATGTTTTTCTTTTTTAATATTTTTTTTGTTTAACTAACAGTCATTTGTATATTTTTAAATGGTACCTTGAAGAACTCTTGCATAGTGAATATATATGTACTTTTAGTTTGTTCAATACAAATTTTTAAACAAAAACAAAAACGAAAAAAAAGAAGGAACACAGGATATGTTCTAATTTGTTGTATTTCATGTTATTCTAATAATTTGTTTACCTAACACTCATTTGTATATGTTTAACTGGTACCTTGAAGAACTTTTGCTTTGTGTATATATATATATGTACTCTACGTTTGTTCAATAACAAAAAAAAAAAAAAAAAAAAAAAAAAGTGGTCAGCGCGGCAGAATGTCGATCCTAATGGTTCGGGTTCGATTCCCGGCGGGGTCGGAGATTTTTTCCGCTCAGGGACTGGGTGTTCTGTTGTCCTAATCATCACCATTTCATCCCCATCGATGCGCAAGTCGCCGAAGTGGCGTCAAATAGAAAGACTTGCACCCGGCGAACGGTCTACCAGACGGGAGGCCCTAGTCGCACGACTGTGATACGTTTCAATAGCATGCACAGTTGAGAGCTTTTCTTTCGTAATAATCAACAGTTCTCCATTCAAGCTGACCGAGGTTCAATGGTGAAAATCAAACATCAGGCAAGTAATGACTTTATTGCTCATATGACGCATTTGGGAATTTATCCATCATCAGATACTCAGGAGCGATTACTGCACGTAGATATGGCGTTTCAAGTGCTATATATGAAAGAAACATTCCAAGACCAGCCATATCTACGTGCTACTTGCAGTAAACGCTATCGGATAGCTAACGATGGGTAAATTCCGAAACTCGTCACATGAGCAATAAAGTCATACCTTGCCTGATGTTTGACTTTTACCATTGCAACCCGTCAGCCTGAATTCAGAAATACTGGTTGTTTTAATTTCAAATGTGACTTCGGATAACAAATGACAAATCTTTTTCTTGTGATATAATTACAAATTAAGAATTTTCAGACTTATTTCTTTTATTTGTGCCGTGAAACACTGTTACTTGCCAAATTTCATGATTCTAGGTCAACGGGATGCACACTACGCGTTTTGAGGAGTAAGTTTACGAGTATCAAAATCTGAGACATAAATGGCCGTACCTTTCGTCTGAATTGACTTAAAAGCTAACGTTTATTTTACCGCCAAGGGACCGTAGACCTTTGTGTGCAATATAAATGTCAGCTTGATACGTGTACCCTTTCCTGAGAAAAAGGATATTTAACAGTCGGACAGACAGTCAGGCAGACAGATTAGAAAGTGATCCGGGTTCTGTTTTTATCGATTGAGGTACGGAACCGTAAAAGAAGAACTGGAATGGACATTTTAATTTGGACATCAAATTCGGCATACTTCTGACGTTAAGTTAAGATGGACACGTGTTCCGTGTGTGAGCTATCAGCATCATGAAAATTGTCGTAGCTGAGTGACAGTCTGGACTCTCTTTTGGGGACGTAGTCACTTTATCGCGTGGATCTGGCACGGACTTTTAATATTTCAGTAGTGATTGCTGCTAACCAAGACTGGGAAAGTCTTCATCTGTTACCCACTATGGGAATTTTAATTCATTCATGGCTTCTTTATCATTGATATTTTCTGAACGTCACTCTCACAACTTACAAATTTCACACCATTTATCTAAACTATATGGAAACTTTCCAGTCAATCCTGCGAACTTTATTTCAGCCAGATTTATTGCAAGACTTTGCGATTGTTTTTTGTGTTTGCGCCAGAAACATGAAGTTCGCAACGGATAACAGTCTGTGTGTAAACTGAATAACCATTCAGTCAAATTAGCGACAGCTCGTCCTGTCTACTACGATTCACCACTATTTTAACATTAACAGTGTACTTCTGCAATTGACTTTGGATTTGAACTGACCATCGTGAATACGAGTGTGAGCAGTCTATAGACAACTCTGAGTCATGAACATTTTATTAAGTCATATTTCTAGTTCAACATTATCTTGCTCAGCTCCATTCATCAAAAATGGAGCACGCAGCACATACTTTATGCTGTCGCACTATTCAGGAGGACTCTAACGCCCTTGATTAAACTCAACATTCGGACACTGGCTAATACATTCCATTATTACGTTGCAGTATGTCAGAATTATTCTCATTTTAGTAAATCCTGTATGTTTTTAACATGGCTCGAAATATTCAAAATTTACCATTAACATTAATTCTCAGTATTGTTGTGCTCTAAGTATACTCTATTTTTTTGTACTTCACTTAGAGAGTGTTTTCTTTTTTAGTCTTACGCAGGCAGTCGACAAACGTGGTGACCCAGTGACTCATCGATGACTCAGCACAACAATGAAGAACGACGCCTTTCGCACTCTGCAGCTGCGCTGTCGGCGCGGCGGATTGCTAACCAACGGGGCCCCAGATTCGATCCCCGGCTTTGTTGGAGATTTTCTACTCTCGGGGACTGGGTGTTGTGTTGTTCTTACGTTCGTATCGTCATAATTGCCATACCAGTGTTGAGATGGCTGTATGGGCACGTCCCGAAAGCCAATAAATAAATAAAGAAAATAAAACGATACCGAGAGAGTCATTATACAGGAACCACCGGTATAACAGTTGTAAACTGACGTAGCTGTGTTGGTAAAATAACAGAGCTCCAAGCGCTAATAGAAAGCACTGATGCTCAAATCGTTATATGCACTGAAAGCTGGCTAAAGCCGGATATAAGCTCAGCCGAAATTTTTGCGAAGAACCTAACGGTGTTCCGAAAGGAAAGGCTAAACACTATTGGTGGTGGCGTGTTTTTTGATGTTAGAAGTAGTTTATCTTGTCGCAAAATTGAAGTAGATACTTCCTGTGAGTATGGGCAGAGGTCATTGTTGGCAACCGGAATAAAATAATAATTGGATCCTTTTACCGACCTCCCAATTCAGATGACACAGTTGCTGGAAGGTTCAAAGAAAACTTGAGTTTGATTTCAAACACGTACCCGACTCATTCGATTATAATTGGTGGCGACTTAAATTGCCCCTCGATATGTTGGCGAAAATACATGTTTAATTCCGAAGGTACGCACAATATATCATCCAAAATTAGGCTAAACGCATTCTCTGAAAATTATTTCGAGCAGTTAGTTCATGAGCCCACGCGAATAATAAACGGTTGTGAAAACACACTTAATCTCTTAGCAACAAATTACCCTGAGTTAATAACGAGAATCAAAACTGATACAGGGATTAGTGAACACAGGGTTGTCGTAGCGAGACTGAATATTGCAACCCCCAAACCCTCCAAAAATAAACAAAAAATATACCCGTTCAAAAAAGCAGATAAAAATTCACTTGATGCTCTCCTGAGACACAATCTCCACTCCTTCCAAATTAATAATATAAGTTATACTAAAGCTGTAACTACGGTCTTTTATAAATATGGGTGGATATGATTATGGAATTATGGAAATTTATGCTTCGGTTAGCGTAAATTGTAATGGATGTAAAATAAGCTTAAGTATATTCATGTATTTGTAAAAAATCAGCAGTTGAATAAATATTTCAAACTAATTATGTCTCTAAGTGAAGGTCAGTAGACTTGCAGCGTCCTGAAAAGCGTTTAATTTGTGTTTTTGTAATCTCAAGGAAATTTCTAACTAGCTCCTCGCCTCGCGAAAGATTCAGGATGATTTAATTTAATCTCGCTGGTATCGCGTTAGCACCGTAAGAAAAAATGTAGTAAAAAAATCTGTAACATTTATAAACTGGTAAGAAATGAAAGTAGAAATGTTAAATCAAACAATTATTATTTACCAAAATAAGTTTTTTGTACTGAAATCTAACATTTTGTGAATAATTCTCATAGTTTTGAACATAACAAAGAATAGTGCCCTATTTCGGAGAAATACGTGGAAATTATAATAATCTTAGCTCAACTCTGGAGCGAAAGAATAAAGTATTCATAATAAGATTCTATCAGTAGTCGCAATTGGGGACAGAAATAGTATGATTAAATAAATTCCTAACAGGATTATAAGTTTAGTTCATTTGAACAAAATGGAAGAAAATAGGAGCCTGTTAGCCTAACATGCTGTCGGAAAGGCGCGCGATTAAAGAAGAAGGAAAGCAAGAAAAGACGGGCTCTCATTCTTATATAGAACAAAACACAGATAATAATGATACGCCGCTCACCTTATTCTGGGCGTACATATTCGCTGACTTCCAGAGCAGTTCATTGACTTAGTGCTTAAATTACATCGCTAAATCTTAATACTTCGATAGACAAAGAAAATAGCATGTTATTACGCCGGGGACAGTGCACAATATTATAAAGTGTAGACCAGATGTGGCTTGAATTCAAAGAAATAGTATCGGCAGCAATTGAGAGATTTATACCAAATAAATTAACAAACGACGGAGCTAATCCTACTTGGCACACAAAACGTGTCAGAACACTGTTGCAGAAACAACGAAACAAACATGCCAAATTTAAACAGACGCAAAATCCCCAAGATTGGCGATCTTTTACAGAAGCTCGGACTTCAATGCGAGGTGCTTATAACAGTTTGCACAACGAAACTTAGTCTCGGAACCTGGCAGAAAATCCAGAGATTCTGGTCGTATGTGAAGTATGCTAGCGGCAAGACACAGTCAATGCCTTCTCTGCGCGATAGCAATGGAGATACTATCGAAGACAGTGCTGCCAAAGAAATGCATTCCGAAATGCCTTCACAAAAGAAGACGAAGTAAATATTCCAGAATTCGAATCAAGAACAGCTGCCTGCCTACATGAGTACCATAGAAGTAAATATCCCCGGAGTAGTGAAGAAACTTAAATCACTTAATAAAAGCAAGTCTTCTGGTACAGACTGTATACTAATTATGTTCGTTTCAGAGTGTGCTGATGCATTAGCTCCACACTTAACAATCGTATACAACCTTTCGCTCGACGAAAGATCCGCATCCAAAGACTGGAAAGTTGCACAGGTCACACCGATATTTAAGAAAGGCAGTAGGAGTAATCCACGTAATTACGGGCCCATATCGTTAACGTCGATATGCAGCAGGAGTTTGGAACTTACGTTGTGTTCGAACATTTTGAATTACCTAGAAGAAAACGGTCTATTGACACACAGTCGCCGGCCGGAGTGGCCGTGCGGTTCTAGGCGCTACAGTCTGGAGCAGAGCGAAAGCTACGGTCGCAGGTTCGAATCCTGCCTAGGGCATGGATGTGTGTGGTGTCCTTAGGTTAGTTAGGTTTAGTTAGTTCTAAGTTCTAGGCGACTGATGACCTCAGAAGTTAAGTCGCATAGAGCTCAGAGCCATTTGAACCATTTTGACACACAGTCAACAGGGGATTAAGAAACATTGTTCTTGTTAAACACAACTATCTCTCTATTCGCATGAGGTGTTGAGTGCTATTGATAAGGGATTTCAGATCTATTCCGTATTTCTGGATTTCCGGAAGGCTTTTGACACTGTACCACACAAGCGGCTTGTAGTGAAATTTCGTGCTTATGGAATATCGTCTCAGTTATGTGAGTGGATTTGTGATTTCCAGTCAGAGAGGTCACAATTCGTAATAACTAATGGAAAGTCCTCGAGTAAAACAGAAGTGATTTCTGGCATTCCCCAAGGTAGTGTTACAGGCCCTTTACTGTTCCTTACCTGTAGAAATGATTTGGGAGTCAATCTGAGCAGCCGTCTTCGGTTGTTTGCAGATGACGCTGTCGTTTATCGACTAATAAAGTCATCAGAAAATAAAACAAATTGCAAAACGGTTTAGAAAAGATATCTGAATGGTGCGAAAAGTAGCAGTTGACCCTAAATAACGAAAAGTGTGAGGTCAACCACATGATTGCTAAAAGGAACTCGTTAAACTTCGGTTACACGATAAATCAGTCTAATCAAAGAGCCGTAAATTCAACTAAATACCTAGGTATTACAATTACGAACAACTTAAATTGGAAGGGACACATAGAAAATGTTGTGGGGAAGGCTTACCAAAGACTGCGTTTTATTGGCAGGACACTTAGAAAACGTAACAGACGTACTAAGGAGACTGCCTACACTACGCTTGTCCGTCCTCTTTTAGAATACTGCGGCGCGGTGTGGGGTCCTTACCAGGTAGAACTGACGGAGTACATCGAAAAGTTCAAAGAAGGGCAGCAAGTTTTGTATTATTGCAAAATGTGGGAGAGAATGTCACTGAAATGTTACAAGATTTTGGTTGGACATCATTAAAAGAAAGGCGTTTTTGTTTGCGGCAGAATCTTCTCACGAAAATCCAATCACCAACTTTCTCCTCCGAATGCGAAAATATTTTGTTGACACCGGCCTACCTAGGGAGAAACGTACATCATAATAAAATAAGGGTATTCAGAGCTCGTACGGAAAGATATAGATGTTCGTTCTTTCCGCGTGCTATACGAGATTGAAATAACAGAGAGTTGCGAAGGTGGTTCGATGAACCCTCTGCCAGCCACTTAAATATGATTTGTAGAGTAGCTATGTAGATGTAGACTTCAAATTACACATGATTATCATGTGTAATAGGTCTAAAAAACCGGGTGTAGGCCTGTAAGATAATATGCATATCAGAAACATGATATTTCGATGCTATTTACGCAGAAGAGTTAAACAATTCAGCGGTTCGTAGTAGTGGAACGACTGCTACTACGGGCCACTTAGCGAAAACTGGTATAAAATTTTCGTTGTTGCCGTGAAATACGATGTAACTGCACAAAACCTTTACTTGAACATTTGTTTCGCACTAAATGGCGAAAAAAGTTTAGTGGCCAAAACGACACTCAACAAGAAAAGATTTTCGAAAACTCAACTTTCGAGGTGTTAAGAAAATTGTCGGGTAATACAGGTCATGCATAAAGCATGGATTTCAAAATAAGAAAAATGCAATTCGGAATTTATCCGCTGATTGCAAATTATTTTGTGGTCAGCTGTATTACGGGTAGAAGTACTAACTATTAGTGACATATGAAAATATGAACAGGACGGGGAATCGAGCCCGGATCTCCTGCTTATCGCGAACGGTCGCTTCCATCACTTGGGCTATCCGCGCATGCTCGTAGCTAAGCGAGAAATCCAGGTTCGAGTCCTAAATTTTCAAATGTCACTAATAGGTAGTGCACCTGTACCTAACACGGCTGATGTCAAAAGAATTTTCAAGCAGCGAATAAATTCCTAATTATTTCGTACAATTGAGGACCGTCAATAAAGCCCGTTCTTTTCAAACATACAAGTCGAAAATGATGCTTTCGTGGTTCACAAGAAATTAGTCTGTTTTTATATTAAAAATACAGGATGACACAAAAACATTTGGTTAAAAACCTTTCAACTTCAGGACAAAGGTTATCCGTACGACAGATCTAGGTGCTTCTTCATGAATTTTTGACAGAAATTTTTCCTGTCGTAAGGGAGAGTTTGAAACTCTGTCTTAGCTAGCGGCGTCAACGTGGAATCTAAATCTCTCATGTGTGCTACAAGCATATGTTAGTACAGTCAAAACCAGATATAAAGAAATCGAGCCGACCGAGGTGGCGGAACGGTTCTAGGCGCTTCAGTCTGGAACCGCGCGACCGCTACGGTCGCAGGTTCGAATCCTGCCTCGGGCATGGACGTGTGTGATGTCTTTAGGTTAGTTAGGTTTAAGTAGTTCTAAGTTCTAGGGGACTGATGACTTCAGATGTTAAGTCCCATAGTCCTCAGAGCCATTTGAAAGAAATCGAGGGGACCAACGGTTTACGGTCTTTATAGCCGATAGTCGTACAAAGAGACTTTTCGCTTTGTTTTTTGATAAAAATTCTGTATCTTTAAATTTCAAGTTACTACAGAGTTAGATCTTCAGAAAGTAGCAAAAATACAGTACACCTAGAGTATTCATAATGCAGTGTTTGTGGAGAGTGACTGAAGAGAATTTTTTTTATGTTTATGGAACATGTACAGCAATAAAATTCCAGCAAAATGTATAAAATCTCTAATAAGTGAAGAAAGAAGTAGAGTCAAGATAAATTGTTCAATAATGCCGAACGCATTCTTGGATAATGAATGAGATAAAATGTTGAGTATGCTTAAAACGTACACTTAAGTGGTGTATAGTATAATAGTGATGAATGACACAACTTCATAGTAGTTACTGTATTACAAAAATTAATCAGCAGTAGCAAATGAACAGTATTCTATACACAAATTACATGAAGGCCTACACATTGTCCTATCTAACTCATTGAAAATATGTAACACATAACCACAGAGCATCGATAAAGAATGCACCACTATTCAACTTCTGTACTTTGAAAAAATAACACATATCGTAATGTAATTTTCTAGTCTTCTACAATCACAGCAAAGACAGTGTTGTTTAATTTTTCAATTAGTTGCTTTAAGTTTAAAATGGAATACGGTAATGCATACCACAGTATACTGTCCCACTTAAGGTAGTTAGCTATCTTTGTCTGCTTTTTGCATCTAGTATGCCTGTAGGCATTTTGCATTTGACTATGCATTCGTTTTAAGACCTGTTTTGAAACCAATACTCTGCAGAGAAGAAGAGTTTTAAAATAAATGTTACATTGTTGTTAGTAAATCCCAAATACGTAACAACAAAAATGAACATTGAACGTTATAGCCGATGTGTTTCTCCGAAAATGTAATAAAAATACGTCGTTTTATGAGGTAAGTCGTATAATCGAATCGTACTAAGGGATTTTAAATTACAACGTTTGCATAGG
>NW_025728662.1:40855-80478 GCF_021461385.2 Schistocerca piceifrons
ATCAGTCGGTGCAACTGTTTCAATTATCTTGGATGCTGACTGTAGTACACTTGAAGGATCCCTCTCTTGATGAGGTGACCCGGAAAGTGTGGGACCATTGAGTTTGTTCATCTGCGTGATACACCTCTTTTTTGGAATGGTGTTTTCAGCTGGTAAAGCTGAGAGGCTCAGACAAATGGTGATTCTGGGCTGATTACAGCCTGGAACTTCAGAGAATGCAAGAAATGTATCACTCTGTCTTACGCGACCTGTATGAAAGAGCTCATCAGGCTCCGATACGAATTACAGACGTCGGTCACATAAAGGCGCAATTGTAACGGTTGAAGAAGCGTCAGATGGAAGGGTTAAGGATGCGATCCAAATCACGTTCTACGGTAGAGGGTGAAGTGACATCTTTATATCATCTCATATCATTCGATATCAGACTCGTCGTCGACGTGCATGTATCATGTCTCTCAACGCAGTGGATAGTGATGTCGTGACGTCACAAAAGAACGTACTTGATGCTCTACAACAATTCTTTGTTGGGCTGCATGAGGTACCCGCTGCTGCGAAGCGTCTAGATTAGGGTTTGTGCCCGATTCGTTTAAAGTTGGCAAAACTGAGTTATTTCCTAAAAGTTCTGGCCAGGCAGCAACTGACAAATTTGGGCCGATTATCTTATTAAATTCGGTTTATATGACTGTGGCGAGAGCCGTGAATTGCCGGCTGCCTGTGTTGCTGGGGAAAATTTTTGTTGATCATTAAAGTTTTATTCCTGGTCATACGATTCTGACACCCGTAGCTGAATGTCATGATGTCATATCGGTGGCCGCTGTTAGGTCTGTTCCTGCTGCTGTGACATTTTTGGATTTTAACAAGGCGTTCGACAGGTCAGTCATGACTTCATGTTTCAGGTACAGGAAGCCGTTAGTTTCACAACTAACGCGCGCAGAGTCTTGTATAATTTGTTTACGGGAATCCAAGCCTCGGTGGCTGTCAATGGCCAGTCCCCGAGTACCGTCCGTAGGGGCTTTCCCCAGCGAAGTCTGCTTTCAGTGTCTTTGTTTGTTCCGTTTTACTTGAGTCCCTTCTTCAAAGACTCGTCGCTCAGTTACAATGGTGGATTCACTTGGGCGAGACGACCTCGGTGCTCGCTTACGCCGATGATGTGGTGGTGTTCCTCCTTTCTCCTACTGATATTGCATTTGCTCAAGGCTATGTTGGATGTCTTTTGCATTGTATCTAGTGCCTGCATCAACGAAGGCAAAAGTCGATTGACGAAGTTACGGAGTTTTGATAATGCACACTCTTGGTCAGCTACGGTATTCGATAGACATAAATCCCTGGAAGTCATACTTACCGTTCTCCATTCCAAATGGCTACACGTAATTGAGAGTCGATTACAGAGATGATACACGGCGCAATCCTGGAACATTAGCGGCGTTCCCTTAATCTTTCAGATAGTTCGGATTCTGGATACCTACGTTTTGTGCAAAGCATATTACATCTCTCAGATCTTTCCCCTTCGCGCGATGATGGCTAGGAAACTAGAACAGCCGTCTAGTAATTTTTTATGGAAGTATCACACTTTTCGATTACGATTGAGTTGGTTGGGCGTGCACGTCCCCTCGGAGACTTGGGGCTTTCCCATATTCAAAGGAAAACGTCTATGTTATTTGTTAGGCGCACAGTGCTATCTTTCACACAATCCACACATTCACATCTCGGTTATTTTACTGTCTGCGACCGTGCAGTCTTGTTCCGCCTGTCGATATTGGTCGTGTGTGTTTCCCGTTAAAACGTGCCCGTTGATTTTATATTGCTGTCAATTATTTTGGAACTGATATTCTACAGAGGTAGCATCTCACTACCACATTTTTGTTAACGCGCGGGAGAGAGAATGACCGTATGGCGCCGGTCCAACGGTCGTCACAGCAAACTTCTTGCAAGGCGGTGTCGTTTCAACCAATGGCGGTTGCGTCCTCGTGGTATCAAGTAGTACACAATCTATTATCCACCAATGAGCGCCTACTTCGTATTGGACCTAGTGTCACGGATCAGTGCAGACTCTGTTCCGCTACAACGTAGATTAACCTGTTATGGTTTCTAACTCAATCCGCTGAGACTGCCGTTTCAGCTGATATCCTATTGCGCCCAGACTCCTCTGACTTTCCGAAGGCACAGTCAAATACCATTGCATTCATTTCATTGCAGATGAACAGGGCGATAGGGACTCACTAGCCGTACACTAATACGTATATGGCCACTGCTTATCGGAAGTGTTTGCACCTGCCACGGTATCGCGACTTACTAGTCGTCAAGGGATCGGTTGAGTCAACTGGCACTCGTATCTGTTCTCGTTATGGCCCATTTTCTGGTATACTGTTAACACAGTTTCATTTTTGTAGCCCTCTTTGTTTTGTCTTTCCTTCGTGAGTAAAAAAAAAAAAAAAAAAAAAAAAAAAAAAAAAAAAAAAAAAAAAAAGATTGTTGCAGGTAACTGCTGGAAATGAAACTTCCTTTTCTTTTCTAAGTGGAGGAATCCATGTAGGTTTAACTTTTTTTGTCATTCTTTTATGGTAGCAGGCAGTAAGGTTTAAAAGAAATTATTAAAAACGTAAAAATAAAAAAGTGAAAACATAAAAAACAGGATAGTACCATGTGACAGACCAGTACAATGACAGGCGAAGGGGATGAGGGGGTGGGGAGACATCGGGACCAGGCCTCGCGATTCGACCTGCCCCTACTTTGTTTCCACCCGGCCTGAAGCTGTGTCCCATTTTCATGGAAAAAAAGGCGTGGGGGGTTGGGGGGTGGGGGTAGGGTTAAGCGCTTGTCTGCAGACTGAGAGATCGCAGGACCAAATCTCTGTCGGATCACGGAAATTTTCAGTCTGTCTTTAATCCGGATTTCATCTCCCAACAATATGAGGAGTCGGCAACAACGACACGCGGTTCGTGTTTTACGTTAAACTGCAGATCCCTTTTCCCTGGTTAAATGACCGGAGTAGATTTAAAAACTCGCATTCGGCTGTTGCTCCACACGAAATTACTGTTAACGTGTTAAGACGTTTCAATCGTCCGCCCGCGGTAGCTGAGTGGTCCTTTCAGTCTGCCGCCGGCAGTGCTGCGAGGCGGTCACGCGCCAGAGCGCTGCGGGCGAGGCGCGCACGGTGTGTTTGTGTTTACTTCGGACGCTGTAAGTGCCTTTTCCTTCTAGACCACCATGGCGCACAACTATCGGAAGAAGACATTACGTTTCAAATTTTGTTCCGACTTCGCCCGAACCAAGGCCCTGGAGGTAGAACGATTTATACGCGATGAAGTTAAAATACCACCAACGGATCTACTTGGTATCCACTTGTCCATAGTTAGCAGTACCGTCTACGTCAAAATGATCAACGATGCGGCGTGCGACAAGGTGCTTCAAGAGGCAAAACGTGGACTGCGCTTCTGTCATTCCGACGGCAACGTCGGACCCGTTACCGTCGATCACGCAGGTCTCGGCACACGGACGATAAGGATCTTCGAACTGCCGTTCGAACTACCTGCAGACGTCGTCATCGAGGCGCTCCGTCCCTATGGCAACGTTCTGGAACATGTTGCCGAACGATGGGTCCAATTTCAGACCTATCCAGTTTTAAACGGTGTTAGACAGGTCCGCATCGAGTTGCAGAAACACGTGCCTTCCTATCTACGTATCGGAGGCTGCCGTGCCATTATAATGTACGACGGCCAACCTCGGACCTGTTCCGGTTGCGGGAAAGAAGGTCACCTACGGTCTGAATGCATTCAACGACGTGTCGCGCAGCTCCCGTTGTCGGAAGCGTCCGCCACACCCACGATGACCGCCCTGCCGGTCACTTACGCAGCGGCTCTTGCCACGTCTACAGTTTCGTCCAGTCCGTCGCCCGGTCCTTCCGATCGGCACGTCCCACCGTCCCAGTCACCAACGGACAATACAGACGTCCCATCTGACAACCTTGCCGCCGAACAGGCTCCCGCACCGGACGCTGAGGAGACCAGTACTTCTTCACGACACCTGTTTGACAATTTCATTGTACCCATCGACGCCTTCGAACCAGGTCGACGCTCCTCCTTGCCGTCGTCCGACACTGAGGAACACGTGCGCAAACAACGCTCGCCACGTAGGCGCAAACGCCGTCGCCGTTCACCCACGGGCTCTCTGAGCGTTGCCACCCGCGACGACGAAGACGACACCCAAGCAGCCGACATTTCCAAGCAGAGGTCGGCGGACAACTTTCACGATGAACAAGACGTTTCGCAGGACGGGACCACTATGGAGGTCGCCACGCACAATGTAACGATCGGTGCGCCGGTTGAGACGCCTGTCTCCCCGCCGACAACTCCAGATCTCTCTCACCACGACGCAATTCCCATGGACATTGGACAGACCCACGGCACAGGAGCATGGGCCGACGACATTGAGGAAGGTACGCCCCCTCCTCCGGATGAGTTACCTCCGCCGGACGAGGCTGCCTGTTAACATCAAAAGCGAGGCATTGCAGCTGATGGGACGGGACTTCCTGTCGGTGCCCTCCTCTTCCTTCCCTTGGTGATGGTAGATGCGCGTCCACCACCACTGAAACAAACGTACCGGTTTGCCACACTGAACATCAACATGATCGGCACTGCACCCAAGCTGCAACTCCTATGTGACACGCTTCGGGCCTCCGACGTCGACGTCGCCCTTCTTCAGGAAGTACGCGTTGCCACACTACCACCAGTCTACGGCTACGACTCATACACGTCCACATGTGATCAATCAGGGCGTGGAGTGGCTTTCTACATACGCGAAGGAATCCCACTCACGGACACGACAATCCTTCCCTGTGGAAGAGGCATGGCTGTTACCATCTTCGACACGCGCGTCATCAATATCTACGCTCCGTCTGGCTCCACGAACCGTCGGCAGCGGTCCACTTTCTTCGGACATGACGTGGCGCCCCTGTTTTCTGGACGCTATGATCGCCTTATCATGGGAGGCGATTTCAACTGTGTCCTCCATCCGCAGGACCAAGTACCTGGTTATTCTCCATGCCCGGCGCTGCTCACCTTAATCGAAGATTTTCATCTAGTGGACGTTTGGGAGAAAATTCATGGCAATACCCCCGGTTTTACCCATTATACAGCACATTCTGCGAGCAGACTGGACCGGTTTTATGTCTCTGCTCACCTCGGCAATGAAGTCGCCCAAGCTGAACGATGGCCCCTTGCATTTTCGGACCATTGCGCCGTCATTTGCTCCCTGGCTCTGCCACCTCAGTCAGTGTGGCGCAGCAGAGGTTACTGGAAGCTTAATACCTCCCTCCTTAATGATCCACACTGCCGACAATGTATTGCCACTACATGGGCGTCTTGCGAAAGACGCCTTCCGCAGTACACATCCACGTTCCATTGGTGGCTCAAATGTGCCAAACCTGCGATCAGAAAGGCCTTCATACAATGTGGCAAGGAAGCAGCAGCATGGCATCGAGACACCACAAATTTTCACTACGCCGTCCTCCGTGAGCTCGATGCGCTCCCTCCATCACCTGACACCCACAGGGAACGACAACGTACTAAAGCTCGTCTCCTCTCTCTTCAACGTGCACGACTGCATGGTGTCGTGGTGCGTTCCCGACGACAAGACCTCCTCCACGACGAAACCCCATCCACAATCCATGCTGCATCCGACCATAGTCGTCGACGTCGGCTTTTCGTCCCCAACATCACGACCTCCGATGGTGTTCACCACACAACACAGGCGGCGGTCGTGTCCGCCTTTGCTGAACATTATCGCCAATTTTATGATGATGAACCGATGGCGACGCCCATTCCTGATGACCTCCGTCCTTCCCCTGATCGGACCCTCACCGTAGCGGAGTCAACGTCCATGATGTCTGCAATCACCGCAGAAGAGGTGGTAGATGCGATCAACAAAGGGGCCAAGAACAAATCATCCGGACCAGATGGTCTCCCAGTGTAGTTTTACCGGGCGTTCACCACGTTAATGCTTCCTCGCTGGACGGAAATGATTCAGGAACTCTTTACTCCGTCCTTCCCAATTCCGCCTGAATTCGTCACTGGCATTCTTCTACCTGTGCCTAAACCGAAGGGAGGGTCTCATGTCTCTGCATATCGCCCCCTTACACTACTGAATGCAGACTATAAAATCTATGCACGCCTCTTAGCAGCGCGCATACGCACCGTCTTACCTACGGTCCTTTCACCTGAGCAGACTGCACGTGGTTGTGGGGCCACCTTACAAACAGCCCTAGGAGAATGCCGTGACCTCATTGCACTGGCGTCGGTTTGTCGCCTTCGTGCAGCACTGGTATCCGTCGATTTCACGAGTGCCTTTGATCGCGTTCGACACCCATTCCTCCTCATGGTGGCGACACGTATGGGGTTCCCATTGCTTTTTGTCGATGCCATTCGCCGGTTACTCCTTCCCGCGGTCTCGATGGTACAAGTCAATGGGAGGCTTGTGGGGCCGATTCCTATACGCCGCTCTGTGCGTCAAGGATGCCCTATGTCTACTTTACTATATGCCATTGCACTTGAGCCCCTCATCACTGGACTTACCTCTAGACTGCAGGGCCTCACTTTGCGTGACCACACCTTTCACTGTAGGGCTTATGCGGACGATCTCCTCTTTCTCACCTGCTCCTCCACGGAACTCAATGACGCCATCCAATGGATCCACCAGTATGGACGTCTTTCTGGTAGCATTCTTAATGTCCATAAATCGACTATGATGCACATTGGGCGCGGCCTCCCGGCTATGGTGCCGACCCCACTCCCAGTTAGTGCCACCCTTCGTTACTTGGGTATCGAATTTACGAGCTCCACACACCGCACAGTGGCCCTGGCTTACCGGCGGCTTTTGCAGTCGATTCGGCACCATGTTCGCGGTCAAGTGCACCGTAACTTAAACCAACTCCAACGTGTGTCCTATGTCAACATCTATATCGCCCCTAAACTGGTACACGTCGCCCAGATCCTCCCAATGCCGTTACTCCTTGGCCGCCGCATCCAATCAGCCTTTGGATATTTCGTGTCAGCAGGGGCACTTTTCAAAGTCCGCTACAACACTCTAACACTGCCTCCTGCAAAAGGTGGCCTCGGACTCATCAATGTGCGGGCACGCTCTTCTGCACTCTTTGTCCACACTCTGTTGCGGCACTGGCAGGGGCCGGTCCCGTCTTTAACACGCAGTCTCTTAGATATCCTCCGACCAGCTTCTCTCGATCCACCGATCAATGTGGCACCTATTTCTCCATTATTGTACTACGTCGCCAATTGTTTCATAGAACTCAGCTACGTTCGGGCCGATCTTCCAGTCACCCGTCCTCCCCGTACAAAAGATTATTATCGTTTGTTTATGCTGTCCAACCCTTGCGACCCCATGGTGCTACAGCATCCTGACATTAACTGGCGCACGGTTTGGGGGTGGGTGCATGCACCCTTTTTACCGTCGTCTGTGTCTGCACTCTGGTATGTTTTAGTCTATGGCAAATTCCCGACTAATAGTCGACTTTATCGCATAGGACTGGCCACCTCCCCACTCTGCCCTGACTGTCAGCTCGAAGACACCGACGAGCACCGTCTTACGTGCCCCCTGAAACAAAACGTATGGCTCCTCATCCAACGAATCGTGGGCTTTTACCTCCGTGCCCCGCCAACGACGGTAACCCCGGATTTCCTGTTGTTGCCCCAGACATTTCACTACCCTCTTGCTCAGCACCATACCCTAATCTGGTTTCGAGGACAGGCTTTAGAATATCTCTTTCGGAGTGGTCCGCATACAGTCCTTGACTTCTGGTACAAAGTTGTGGCCGCACATAGCACCCTCACCCGAAAACCATCTTACCGACAAACTTTTTCCGGTTATCTCCGCAGCGTCTTCCTTGACCCCCCTCAAAGTTGGGGTGTACCATGCCTACCTGTCACATGATGCAACACCCTTATCCACGTTCTCATGCATCGACCAAAAACAAACACAATTTTTTTTTTTTAAAGGAAGTGGACAGAATATGTTATATTTTGTTGTATTTAATGTTTTTCTTTTTTAATATTTTTTTTGTTTAACTAACAGTCATTTGTATATTTTTAAATGGTACCTTGAAGAACTCTTGCATAGTGAATATATATGTACTTTTAGTTTGTTCAATACAAATTTTTAAACAAAAACAAAAACGAAAAAAAAGAAGGAACACAGGATATGTTCTAATTTGTTGTATTTCATGTTATTCTAATAATTTGTTTACCTAACACTCATTTGTATATGTTTAACTGGTACCTTGAAGAACTTTTGCTTTGTGTATATATATATATGTACTCTACGTTTGTTCAATAACAAAAAAAAAAAAAAAAAAAAAAAAAAGTGGTCAGCGCGGCAGAATGTCGATCCTAATGGTTCGGGTTCGATTCCCGGCGGGGTCGGAGATTTTTTCCGCTCAGGGACTGGGTGTTCTGTTGTCCTAATCATCACCATTTCATCCCCATCGATGCGCAAGTCGCCGAAGTGGCGTCAAATAGAAAGACTTGCACCCGGCGAACGGTCTACCAGACGGGAGGCCCTAGTCGCACGACTGTGATACGTTTCAATAGCATGCACAGTTGAGAGCTTTTCTTTCGTAATAATCAACAGTTCTCCATTCAAGCTGACCGAGGTTCAATGGTGAAAATCAAACATCAGGCAAGTAATGACTTTATTGCTCATATGACGCATTTGGGAATTTATCCATCATCAGATACTCAGGAGCGATTACTGCACGTAGATATGGCGTTTCAAGTGCTATATATGAAAGAAACATTCCAAGACCAGCCATATCTACGTGCTACTTGCAGTAAACGCTATCGGATAGCTAACGATGGGTAAATTCCGAAACTCGTCACATGAGCAATAAAGTCATACCTTGCCTGATGTTTGACTTTTACCATTGCAACCCGTCAGCCTGAATTCAGAAATACTGGTTGTTTTAATTTCAAATGTGACTTCGGATAACAAATGACAAATCTTTTTCTTGTGATATAATTACAAATTAAGAATTTTCAGACTTATTTCTTTTATTTGTGCCGTGAAACACTGTTACTTGCCAAATTTCATGATTCTAGGTCAACGGGATGCACACTACGCGTTTTGAGGAGTAAGTTTACGAGTATCAAAATCTGAGACATAAATGGCCGTACCTTTCGTCTGAATTGACTTAAAAGCTAACGTTTATTTTACCGCCAAGGGACCGTAGACCTTTGTGTGCAATATAAATGTCAGCTTGATACGTGTACCCTTTCCTGAGAAAAAGGATATTTAACAGTCGGACAGACAGTCAGGCAGACAGATTAGAAAGTGATCCGGGTTCTGTTTTTATCGATTGAGGTACGGAACCGTAAAAGAAGAACTGGAATGGACATTTTAATTTGGACATCAAATTCGGCATACTTCTGACGTTAAGTTAAGATGGACACGTGTTCCGTGTGTGAGCTATCAGCATCATGAAAATTGTCGTAGCTGAGTGACAGTCTGGACTCTCTTTTGGGGACGTAGTCACTTTATCGCGTGGATCTGGCACGGACTTTTAATATTTCAGTAGTGATTGCTGCTAACCAAGACTGGGAAAGTCTTCATCTGTTACCCACTATGGGAATTTTAATTCATTCATGGCTTCTTTATCATTGATATTTTCTGAACGTCACTCTCACAACTTACAAATTTCACACCATTTATCTAAACTATATGGAAACTTTCCAGTCAATCCTGCGAACTTTATTTCAGCCAGATTTATTGCAAGACTTTGCGATTGTTTTTTGTGTTTGCGCCAGAAACATGAAGTTCGCAACGGATAACAGTCTGTGTGTAAACTGAATAACCATTCAGTCAAATTAGCGACAGCTCGTCCTGTCTACTACGATTCACCACTATTTTAACATTAACAGTGTACTTCTGCAATTGACTTTGGATTTGAACTGACCATCGTGAATACGAGTGTGAGCAGTCTATAGACAACTCTGAGTCATGAACATTTTATTAAGTCATATTTCTAGTTCAACATTATCTTGCTCAGCTCCATTCATCAAAAATGGAGCACGCAGCACATACTTTATGCTGTCGCACTATTCAGGAGGACTCTAACGCCCTTGATTAAACTCAACATTCGGACACTGGCTAATACATTCCATTATTACGTTGCAGTATGTCAGAATTATTCTCATTTTAGTAAATCCTGTATGTTTTTAACATGGCTCGAAATATTCAAAATTTACCATTAACATTAATTCTCAGTATTGTTGTGCTCTAAGTATACTCTATTTTTTTGTACTTCACTTAGAGAGTGTTTTCTTTTTTAGTCTTACGCAGGCAGTCGACAAACGTGGTGACCCAGTGACTCATCGATGACTCAGCACAACAATGAAGAACGACGCCTTTCGCACTCTGCAGCTGCGCTGTCGGCGCGGCGGATTGCTAACCAACGGGGCCCCAGATTCGATCCCCGGCTTTGTTGGAGATTTTCTACTCTCGGGGACTGGGTGTTGTGTTGTTCTTACGTTCGTATCGTCATAATTGCCATACCAGTGTTGAGATGGCTGTATGGGCACGTCCCGAAAGCCAATAAATAAATAAAGAAAATAAAACGATACCGAGAGAGTCATTATACAGGAACCACCGGTATAACAGTTGTAAACTGACGTAGCTGTGTTGGTAAAATAACAGAGCTCCAAGCGCTAATAGAAAGCACTGATGCTCAAATCGTTATATGCACTGAAAGCTGGCTAAAGCCGGATATAAGCTCAGCCGAAATTTTTGCGAAGAACCTAACGGTGTTCCGAAAGGAAAGGCTAAACACTATTGGTGGTGGCGTGTTTTTTGATGTTAGAAGTAGTTTATCTTGTCGCAAAATTGAAGTAGATACTTCCTGTGAGTATGGGCAGAGGTCATTGTTGGCAACCGGAATAAAATAATAATTGGATCCTTTTACCGACCTCCCAATTCAGATGACACAGTTGCTGGAAGGTTCAAAGAAAACTTGAGTTTGATTTCAAACACGTACCCGACTCATTCGATTATAATTGGTGGCGACTTAAATTGCCCCTCGATATGTTGGCGAAAATACATGTTTAATTCCGAAGGTACGCACAATATATCATCCAAAATTAGGCTAAACGCATTCTCTGAAAATTATTTCGAGCAGTTAGTTCATGAGCCCACGCGAATAATAAACGGTTGTGAAAACACACTTAATCTCTTAGCAACAAATTACCCTGAGTTAATAACGAGAATCAAAACTGATACAGGGATTAGTGAACACAGGGTTGTCGTAGCGAGACTGAATATTGCAACCCCCAAACCCTCCAAAAATAAACAAAAAATATACCCGTTCAAAAAAGCAGATAAAAATTCACTTGATGCTCTCCTGAGACACAATCTCCACTCCTTCCAAATTAATAATATAAGTTATACTAAAGCTGTAACTACGGTCTTTTATAAATATGGGTGGATATGATTATGGAATTATGGAAATTTATGCTTCGGTTAGCGTAAATTGTAATGGATGTAAAATAAGCTTAAGTATATTCATGTATTTGTAAAAAATCAGCAGTTGAATAAATATTTCAAACTAATTATGTCTCTAAGTGAAGGTCAGTAGACTTGCAGCGTCCTGAAAAGCGTTTAATTTGTGTTTTTGTAATCTCAAGGAAATTTCTAACTAGCTCCTCGCCTCGCGAAAGATTCAGGATGATTTAATTTAATCTCGCTGGTATCGCGTTAGCACCGTAAGAAAAAATGTAGTAAAAAAATCTGTAACATTTATAAACTGGTAAGAAATGAAAGTAGAAATGTTAAATCAAACAATTATTATTTACCAAAATAAGTTTTTTGTACTGAAATCTAACATTTTGTGAATAATTCTCATAGTTTTGAACATAACAAAGAATAGTGCCCTATTTCGGAGAAATACGTGGAAATTATAATAATCTTAGCTCAACTCTGGAGCGAAAGAATAAAGTATTCATAATAAGATTCTATCAGTAGTCGCAATTGGGGACAGAAATAGTATGATTAAATAAATTCCTAACAGGATTATAAGTTTAGTTCATTTGAACAAAATGGAAGAAAATAGGAGCCTGTTAGCCTAACATGCTGTCGGAAAGGCGCGCGATTAAAGAAGAAGGAAAGCAAGAAAAGACGGGCTCTCATTCTTATATAGAACAAAACACAGATAATAATGATACGCCGCTCACCTTATTCTGGGCGTACATATTCGCTGACTTCCAGAGCAGTTCATTGACTTAGTGCTTAAATTACATCGCTAAATCTTAATACTTCGATAGACAAAGAAAATAGCATGTTATTACGCCGGGGACAGTGCACAATATTATAAAGTGTAGACCAGATGTGGCTTGAATTCAAAGAAATAGTATCGGCAGCAATTGAGAGATTTATACCAAATAAATTAACAAACGACGGAGCTAATCCTACTTGGCACACAAAACGTGTCAGAACACTGTTGCAGAAACAACGAAACAAACATGCCAAATTTAAACAGACGCAAAATCCCCAAGATTGGCGATCTTTTACAGAAGCTCGGACTTCAATGCGAGGTGCTTATAACAGTTTGCACAACGAAACTTAGTCTCGGAACCTGGCAGAAAATCCAGAGATTCTGGTCGTATGTGAAGTATGCTAGCGGCAAGACACAGTCAATGCCTTCTCTGCGCGATAGCAATGGAGATACTATCGAAGACAGTGCTGCCAAAGAAATGCATTCCGAAATGCCTTCACAAAAGAAGACGAAGTAAATATTCCAGAATTCGAATCAAGAACAGCTGCCTGCCTACATGAGTACCATAGAAGTAAATATCCCCGGAGTAGTGAAGAAACTTAAATCACTTAATAAAAGCAAGTCTTCTGGTACAGACTGTATACTAATTATGTTCGTTTCAGAGTGTGCTGATGCATTAGCTCCACACTTAACAATCGTATACAACCTTTCGCTCGACGAAAGATCCGCATCCAAAGACTGGAAAGTTGCACAGGTCACACCGATATTTAAGAAAGGCAGTAGGAGTAATCCACGTAATTACGGGCCCATATCGTTAACGTCGATATGCAGCAGGAGTTTGGAACTTACGTTGTGTTCGAACATTTTGAATTACCTAGAAGAAAACGGTCTATTGACACACAGTCGCCGGCCGGAGTGGCCGTGCGGTTCTAGGCGCTACAGTCTGGAGCAGAGCGAAAGCTACGGTCGCAGGTTCGAATCCTGCCTAGGGCATGGATGTGTGTGGTGTCCTTAGGTTAGTTAGGTTTAGTTAGTTCTAAGTTCTAGGCGACTGATGACCTCAGAAGTTAAGTCGCATAGAGCTCAGAGCCATTTGAACCATTTTGACACACAGTCAACAGGGGATTAAGAAACATTGTTCTTGTTAAACACAACTATCTCTCTATTCGCATGAGGTGTTGAGTGCTATTGATAAGGGATTTCAGATCTATTCCGTATTTCTGGATTTCCGGAAGGCTTTTGACACTGTACCACACAAGCGGCTTGTAGTGAAATTTCGTGCTTATGGAATATCGTCTCAGTTATGTGAGTGGATTTGTGATTTCCAGTCAGAGAGGTCACAATTCGTAATAACTAATGGAAAGTCCTCGAGTAAAACAGAAGTGATTTCTGGCATTCCCCAAGGTAGTGTTACAGGCCCTTTACTGTTCCTTACCTGTAGAAATGATTTGGGAGTCAATCTGAGCAGCCGTCTTCGGTTGTTTGCAGATGACGCTGTCGTTTATCGACTAATAAAGTCATCAGAAAATAAAACAAATTGCAAAACGGTTTAGAAAAGATATCTGAATGGTGCGAAAAGTAGCAGTTGACCCTAAATAACGAAAAGTGTGAGGTCAACCACATGATTGCTAAAAGGAACTCGTTAAACTTCGGTTACACGATAAATCAGTCTAATCAAAGAGCCGTAAATTCAACTAAATACCTAGGTATTACAATTACGAACAACTTAAATTGGAAGGGACACATAGAAAATGTTGTGGGGAAGGCTTACCAAAGACTGCGTTTTATTGGCAGGACACTTAGAAAACGTAACAGACGTACTAAGGAGACTGCCTACACTACGCTTGTCCGTCCTCTTTTAGAATACTGCGGCGCGGTGTGGGGTCCTTACCAGGTAGAACTGACGGAGTACATCGAAAAGTTCAAAGAAGGGCAGCAAGTTTTGTATTATTGCAAAATGTGGGAGAGAATGTCACTGAAATGTTACAAGATTTTGGTTGGACATCATTAAAAGAAAGGCGTTTTTGTTTGCGGCAGAATCTTCTCACGAAAATCCAATCACCAACTTTCTCCTCCGAATGCGAAAATATTTTGTTGACACCGGCCTACCTAGGGAGAAACGTACATCATAATAAAATAAGGGTATTCAGAGCTCGTACGGAAAGATATAGATGTTCGTTCTTTCCGCGTGCTATACGAGATTGAAATAACAGAGAGTTGCGAAGGTGGTTCGATGAACCCTCTGCCAGCCACTTAAATATGATTTGTAGAGTAGCTATGTAGATGTAGACTTCAAATTACACATGATTATCATGTGTAATAGGTCTAAAAAACCGGGTGTAGGCCTGTAAGATAATATGCATATCAGAAACATGATATTTCGATGCTATTTACGCAGAAGAGTTAAACAATTCAGCGGTTCGTAGTAGTGGAACGACTGCTACTACGGGCCACTTAGCGAAAACTGGTATAAAATTTTCGTTGTTGCCGTGAAATACGATGTAACTGCACAAAACCTTTACTTGAACATTTGTTTCGCACTAAATGGCGAAAAAAGTTTAGTGGCCAAAACGACACTCAACAAGAAAAGATTTTCGAAAACTCAACTTTCGAGGTGTTAAGAAAATTGTCGGGTAATACAGGTCATGCATAAAGCATGGATTTCAAAATAAGAAAAATGCAATTCGGAATTTATCCGCTGATTGCAAATTATTTTGTGGTCAGCTGTATTACGGGTAGAAGTACTAACTATTAGTGACATATGAAAATATGAACAGGACGGGGAATCGAGCCCGGATCTCCTGCTTATCGCGAACGGTCGCTTCCATCACTTGGGCTATCCGCGCATGCTCGTAGCTAAGCGAGAAATCCAGGTTCGAGTCCTAAATTTTCAAATGTCACTAATAGGTAGTGCACCTGTACCTAACACGGCTGATGTCAAAAGAATTTTCAAGCAGCGAATAAATTCCTAATTATTTCGTACAATTGAGGACCGTCAATAAAGCCCGTTCTTTTCAAACATACAAGTCGAAAATGATGCTTTCGTGGTTCACAAGAAATTAGTCTGTTTTTATATTAAAAATACAGGATGACACAAAAACATTTGGTTAAAAACCTTTCAACTTCAGGACAAAGGTTATCCGTACGACAGATCTAGGTGCTTCTTCATGAATTTTTGACAGAAATTTTTCCTGTCGTAAGGGAGAGTTTGAAACTCTGTCTTAGCTAGCGGCGTCAACGTGGAATCTAAATCTCTCATGTGTGCTACAAGCATATGTTAGTACAGTCAAAACCAGATATAAAGAAATCGAGCCGACCGAGGTGGCGGAACGGTTCTAGGCGCTTCAGTCTGGAACCGCGCGACCGCTACGGTCGCAGGTTCGAATCCTGCCTCGGGCATGGACGTGTGTGATGTCTTTAGGTTAGTTAGGTTTAAGTAGTTCTAAGTTCTAGGGGACTGATGACTTCAGATGTTAAGTCCCATAGTCCTCAGAGCCATTTGAAAGAAATCGAGGGGACCAACGGTTTACGGTCTTTATAGCCGATAGTCGTACAAAGAGACTTTTCGCTTTGTTTTTTGATAAAAATTCTGTATCTTTAAATTTCAAGTTACTACAGAGTTAGATCTTCAGAAAGTAGCAAAAATACAGTACACCTAGAGTATTCATAATGCAGTGTTTGTGGAGAGTGACTGAAGAGAATTTTTTTTATGTTTATGGAACATGTACAGCAATAAAATTCCAGCAAAATGTATAAAATCTCTAATAAGTGAAGAAAGAAGTAGAGTCAAGATAAATTGTTCAATAATGCCGAACGCATTCTTGGATAATGAATGAGATAAAATGTTGAGTATGCTTAAAACGTACACTTAAGTGGTGTATAGTATAATAGTGATGAATGACACAACTTCATAGTAGTTACTGTATTACAAAAATTAATCAGCAGTAGCAAATGAACAGTATTCTATACACAAATTACATGAAGGCCTACACATTGTCCTATCTAACTCATTGAAAATATGTAACACATAACCACAGAGCATCGATAAAGAATGCACCACTATTCAACTTCTGTACTTTGAAAAAATAACACATATCGTAATGTAATTTTCTAGTCTTCTACAATCACAGCAAAGACAGTGTTGTTTAATTTTTCAATTAGTTGCTTTAAGTTTAAAATGGAATACGGTAATGCATACCACAGTATACTGTCCCACTTAAGGTAGTTAGCTATCTTTGTCTGCTTTTTGCATCTAGTATGCCTGTAGGCATTTTGCATTTGACTATGCATTCGTTTTAAGACCTGTTTTGAAACCAATACTCTGCAGAGAAGAAGAGTTTTAAAATAAATGTTACATTGTTGTTAGTAAATCCCAAATACGTAACAACAAAAATGAACATTGAACGTTATAGCCGATGTGTTTCTCCGAAAATGTAATAAAAATACGTCGTTTTATGAGGTAAGTCGTATAATCGAATCGTACTAAGGGATTTTAAATTACAACGTTTGCATAGGATTTAGAAGGGACCGCCAGATTTCGCTATTATAGCCAATACGTCCTCCAGAGCACCGTCGCTATAAATGTTATCGACTGTAATTTTCTACACATGTTGGTTCAAAAAACCCCATATGACGTGTCATAGATGCCAGCTGATTCCCTACAATGATTTTAATTTTCTTTATAGTGTACTTCTAGGGACATTAAAACGATCGGCAGCTGACGTTCCGGTGACTCCGCCTTGCAAAACACGAGAAAGTGCTTGCTTCATTGCAGACTCAAGCCTCGGCTCTTACCGCCACGATCCTTTTCAAACTTGGCATCGTGCCCTAAAAACAAACAGCTATTACTTTTATGGCACCCGACTTTGGCATTGCACATTAAAACATGGTGGAAACAGAAACCGCTTGGGTGAGCACAATCATTATTACGATATAACATTCATTAGACTTCTTAAATATTTATACTGGTATGATATGTAAGAGTATAAACGGATTGCTTCGACAATCAAAAACAAATAAAACATACTCGTGACACAAAATCAATAGTCACGCCACTTAGGTTCTAGCACTGTTGCTAAAACAATGAAACAAACACGCCAAATTTAAATAGATGCAAAATCTCCAAGATTGGCGATCTTTTACAGAAGCTCGAAATTTAGCGCGGACTTAAATGTGAGATGCTTATAACAGTTTCCACAACGAAACTTTGTATCGAAACCTGGCAGGAAATCTCAAGATATTCTGGCCGTATGTGAAGTATGTCAGCGGCAAGAAACAATCAATGCCTTCTCTGCGCGATAGCAACGGAGATACTATCGAAGGCAGTGCTGCCAAAGCAGAGTTACTAAACACAGCCTTCCGAAATGCCTTCACAAAAGAAGCCGAAGTAAATATTCCAGAATTCGAATCAAGAATAGCTGCCTACATGAGTAACGCTGAAGTAAATATCTTCAGAGTAGTGAAGTAACTTAAATCACTTAATAAAAGCAAGTCTCATGGTCCAAACTGTATATCAATTAGGTTCCTCTCGGAGTATGCTGATGCATTAGCTCTATACTTAACAATCATATACAGCCGTTCGCTCGACAAAAGATCCGTCCGGAAGAGTGGAAAGTAGCACAAGTGGCTCTGAGGTCATCAGTCACCTAAAACTTAGAACTACTTAAACCTAACTAACCCAAGGACATCACATACATCCATGACCGATGCTGGATTCGAACCTACGACTGTAGCGGTCGCGCGGTTCCAGACTGAAGCGCCTAGAACCACTCGGCCACACTGGCCGGCGAAAGTAGCACAGGTCACACCAATATTCAAGAAAGGCAGTAGGAGTAATCGACTTAATTACAGACCCGTATCGCTAACGTCGATATGCGGCAGGATCTTAGAACATGAGTGCTATTGACAAGGAATTTCAGATCGATTCCGTATTTCGGATTTCCGGAAGGCTTTTGACACTGTACCACACAAGCCACTCGTAGTGAAATTGCGCGCTTACGGAGTATCATCTCAGTTACTTGACTGGATTTGTGAATTCCTGTCAGAGATGTCACAGTTCGTAATAACTGATGGAAAGTCATCGAATAAAACAGAAGTGTTTTCTGTCGTTCCCCAAGGTAGTGTTACAGGCCCTTTACTGTTCTTTATCTATATAAACGATTTCGGGACAATCTGAGCAGCCGTCTTCGTTTGTTTGCAGATGACCCTGTCGTTTACCGACTAATAAAGTCATCAGAAGATCAAAACAAATTGCAAAACGATTTAGGAAAGATATCTGAATGGTGCGAAAATTGGCAGTTGACCCTAAATAACGAAAAGTGTGAGGTTATCCACATGAGTGCTAAAAGGAACTCGTTAAACTTCGGTTACACGATAAACCAGTCTAATCTAAAAGCCGTAAATTCAACTAAATACTTAGGTATTACAATTACGAACAACTTAAATTGGAAGGAACACACAGAAAATGCTATGGTGGGAGGCTAACGAAAGACTGCATTTTACTGGCAGGACACTTAGAAAATGTAACAGAGCTACTAAGGAGACTGCCTACACTACGCTTGTCCGTCCTCTTTTAGAATACTGCCGCGCAGTGTTGGATCCTTACCAGATAGGACTGACGGAGCACATCGAAAAAGTTCAAAGAAAGGCAGCACATTTTGTATTATCGCGAAATATGGAAGAGAGTGTCACGGAAATGATACAGGATTTGGGCTAGACGTCATTAAAAGAAAGGCGTTTTTCGTTGCGACGGAATCTTCTTACGAAATTCCAATCACCAGCTTTCTCCTCCGAATGCGAAAATATTTTGTTGACACCGACCTACATAGGGAGGAACGATCACCACGATAAAATAAGGGAAATCAGAGCTCGTACGGAAAGATATAGATGTTCATTCTTTCCGCGTGCTATACGATATTGGAATAACAGAGAATTGTGAAGGTGGTTCGATGAACCCTCTGCCAGACACTTGAATGTGATTTGCAGACTATCCATGTAGACGCAGATGTAGATGTAGAAAAGCGGTGTTGTGTCTGCGCTTTATTCCAAGCTTCGCATGTGTGCTCTGTTTCGCGGAAAACCCGAGGAACGCCAAGTGGTCTACACGTCCTTTGGTCCACACTATCCGTCGTTCTCTTATACGATATTATGGAGCTGTGCTCAGCACTGATCGCTACCTGACTAATATTTTAGTCTTTGCACCCAGGAATTTTAGTCAAACTGACGTAAACACCAAGCACTGTACCATTTTATGGATTAATGTCATTATTTTATGAATTTTGGGATTCCTGACATACAATTTCCTTCTTTCTCGTCACTATTGTGGCGTTGATCGTTAACTACCTTTACACACGTAGCTCACAGTGCCTGCTGCGTCATTCATAAAATTCACTTACAGTTACTTGTAAATCTCAAGTTCTGTACTGTGCGACTCTTCATCCACGAAAAGTTGCTCGTAATGGTGTTGAAGAACGTGATAAGACAGAAAAAGTTTAAATTAGCAACATAATTTACTTTAAAAGTGTAAATATCAGTGAATCGAAATGGTGAGCCGGTACACAGAACTATTTTCTGTTCTACTTGGCTTTCGCCTTTAATGGCTTTTCTGCCCTCCGTCTCCAGGCAGCCTGCTATTTCCCTATTTGGCTACACCACTCGCCTAACGCTGGGGTCCCGAATAATCAGCAAAAGCTTTTCCGGACCCTTCACGACATTCGGCCGCAACCCCACCGGACGAGGCCTCCCGTGATGGCTCAGATGTACTCTCAACAGTGGGCAAGACCTCAAATCTGATTTTAAGACGTAAGAGAATGGCCGTACGACCAGTACCTACTTTTGTCTTCAAGCCCAGAGAATTGCGATCCCGCCCCTGTTCACCCTTCACACTCAGATTAATGTTGACCGGCTACGACACCAGGTATCCCAAGTGATATTATAGGCACCAGATGAACCACAACTGTGCACGAGAGGGACATTACGTCTGCATCTTTGATATCCTTTGTCTATACAACATAAAAAATAACACTAAATCAAGCAGCCGCTAGATGCAGCGAAAATATTGCTACTACTTTGAGTCTGCCTATCACTAAGTGACAGATTCAGGTCATGTTATGCAAATGCTCTAAAAATACGCACACATTTAGAAACAGTTATTCACTTCTTCACAAAAGCGCACGAGAAGACAGTAAACTAATTGCTGTATAGAAACAGATTGGTGCAGCTGCTATCGGTGCATACGCACGATTCCGCAGCTGGAACTCTTTCATGCAGTACTTCTCTTAACGGCAGATTTCAGCCTTTCAAGACCGAGTTGCCTTTAACAAACTGCACGTCCGCTAGCTCTCTCTAAAATGAGTCTGTCTCCTCTCCTAGGACTAGCGCTTTATCGCCTATCCTTTTGAGGTAACAATGCGATGAAAGTGGGCACCACAACTGTTTACCAACTGGGGTAACTAGAAATGACAGAAGACCTGAAGCATCGTTTATGGACTTTTCGACAAATCAACTTCGTGACACCGGATGCGTAAATGTCGATTTTACGGTATATTGGGCTTCCCAAGCACATTCTTATTTGAAAATAGTTTGAAACTGACTTGGACACAAAATAGAACAAAAACTTTGTATTACACTTCTAAGAGGCTAACATTTTCATTTATTTTAAGTTACAGAAAATTTATGGAAGTAGTTGATTACTCGAACACTCCATTTGTAAAGATACAACTAAGAAAAGGATTTTTCCAAACTCTAATTGACATTTCGAAATCAGTAATATCAAAACTTTTTAATGATGTTATTAGTACCTTAGTTCGAAGTTGGCTCGAAAGAACGTTGTTTAAATAAAGTGTCAACTGAACTTTGTAAGGGTCCTCTGACATTTTTGGTTTATTAGTTTTCAGGCTATAAGACTCGAGTATCAGAGCTTTACAAAGAGAAGACGCTTCATTACTAAATAAACCTGACCATGTTTCCCAAATGGTAAGAATATCACTTTCAATGACAGACAATCAATATTACTTTGTTTTATTACCCTTTCGGCAAATAACACACTCCCCAACATTGCCTAAAATCATCGCTCTGGTACAGTTACGCTCCTTTCACACTCATACTGAAGTAACCATTGCTGTATTGCCTTTCCGTATTAATTTAACAGGTTATCACCGCTCATGGAAGCCGTTTCGAATCGGTTCAAATATCAATATGTTCTACCAACGGATTAATGACCAGCAACTAAGATGCTTTGAGTTCCACAAAAAATGATAAAGAATCCCGCACACCTCTCCATGAATAAACTTGTACACTACAAACCGGTGTAATACCTTCGACTCATAATCAGTTCTTTGGGATATTCTGAGGCCGCTGCACGCCATCGCTTCTCGCAGAACCCAAACGACAACTCCACACTGACGTAGCCACATAAACGCTCGCGACCAGTAGAGATTGTTAACGTTAAATGGCACAAGAGTGTCCCTACAAGAGAAAAGGCGCGCTAAGCTTCGAAAACTCCACAAACCAGGGATGAGCAAGGAGCATCATTTACTACGTCCCAACAAACATAGCAACACACCTTACCAATTATATCTCACCTGAAAGAGCCTCAATTCTCTTTTCCATTCGTCTGTTTATTATTTTTGTCAGCAACTTGAATGCATCGGCGGTTACAATGATTGTGCTATAGCTTTCATAATTATCTGTTCATCCTATCTTCGGGACCCCGTGGATGATATTTTTTTTCAAAGTCTGCTGGTCTGTTTCTAGACTCAGATTCCACACACACACTTGTATGGTCGCTTGGTTACCATTTCTCCCAATGATATAAGAAACTCTGGTGGAATGTAATATATGCTTTCCGCATTATTTGATTGCGAGTCTTCCAAAGCTGTTTTAAAATTTGGCTCTAATACTCGATCCCCCGTGTTTTCCATATCGAGTTTAATTTGTTATTCTATCAGGTAATCAGACAAGTCCTCCCCCTGGTAGTGGCTTCATGTGTACTACTTGCACCTACCCGCTCTCTTCCCTGCGCTTAACAATGGAATTAGCATTGTACTCTTAATGTCGACGCCCATGCTTTTAATTTCACCGTAGGTTGTGTTGACTTATCTACACTGCTGGCCATCGTAAATGCAACACCAAGAAAGACAAGAGGTAGCACAACAAAATTTATTTTGTAGATAACATGTTGGCCAAGTATCAAATGATTACGTTTACAGACGTCTGTGACATTTGGTTCCTGCCAGAATCAGTAGCCAGAGTAGCCGTCATTGTTGGAGATCACCGCAGCCACACGTCTCGGCATTGAGTCAAAGAGACGTTGGATGTGTTCCTGGGGTACAGCAGCCCAAGCAGCTTCCACACGTTGCCAAAGATCATCTGGTGTGGCAGCTGGGGATGTAATCTGGGTCACTCGTTGAGCAACCATGGACCACATGTTTTCTATCGGCGAAAGATCCGGAGAGCGAGCCGGCCAGGTAAGCAATTCAATCTGGTTATTGACGAAGAACCTTTGGACAATGCGTGCCACGTGTGGTCGCGCATTATCCTGTTGAAATATGGCTGTGGTCGAGCCCTGAAGGTAAGGAAGGACAACTGGCTCCAGCACCTCGGATATGTAGCGCCGGCTATTTAAAGTACAGGCAATGCGTACTAGAGGCGTGCGAGAGTAATATCCAATACCGCCCCATACCATAATACCCGGTGCAAGACCAGTGTGGCGGTGCATAATGCAGCTGTCCAGCATCCTCTCTCCACGGTGTCTCCACACTCGAATCCGACCATCGTGGTGCTGCAGACAGAAGCGTGCCTCGCCAGTAAAGACAACGTCATTCCATTCTGCCGTCCACATCCGTCTGTCATCACACCATTGGCGACGGAGACGTCTGTGGTTCTGCGTCAATGGTAGACGAAGCAATGGACGTCTTGCGGACAGACCACTCTGCTGTAAACGGCGTCGAATGGTACGCGCAGACACTGGATGATGCGTTACAGACGCAATGTGCTGTGCTATGGTTCGGGATGTCACTGAGCGATCCGTCACTGCCATGCGCACAATTTACCTATCAGCACGTGCAGTGGTGCACCGAGGTGAATGTGATCGACCACGTCGGTCCGTCGTACCCTCCTGCATCCGACGGTCACATATCCGCATTACAGTTGTTTGGTTTCGTCCAACACGACTAGCGATTTCTCTGTATGATAATCCACAATCTCGGTAAGCCACTATCCTTCCTCTGTCGAACTCGGATACTTGATCAAACGATGTTCGCTGTTGTCTACGAGGCATAACTGATCGTCTTGTGAAACAACCACAAGGTAAACACACGTGCCGAACGTACACTCGTCGAAATCGCCAAGCCTTAAGTGGCGCTATGAGGTGGCGCCACAGGCGCGCGTGATGTGCGTCTGCGCTGAAATTCTAATCAGTTGCATATCTCATCGCTGCAAACCCATGGTGTAAATTTCACTTGATTCGGATGCTTCCTTCAGGGTGTTGCATTTACGGTGGCCAGCAGTGTATATACTGGATGACTCCTTCCGACGATCATTTCTTTTCGATTTCTTCACGTTTTTCCTGTAGCTGTTTCCCTTTGGCTTTTCTGGGTTTCCTATTTCTTTCATTCGTAAGTGGTTTATATTTCCTGAAGTTTCATGAACATTTTTCTACTTCCTTCTGTTGTCGATTAATTGAAAAATTTCTTCTGTTATCCAATGTTTCTTCGCAATTATCTTCCTTATACCTATGTTTACCTGTCCAAATTCTGTGAGTGGACTTTTAGGTGATGTCCATTCCTGTGCAACTGACCTGCCTACTGTGATCTTCATAATCGCCTCAGAGAACTTCAAGCGAATCTCATTAGTCCTCAGTACTTCAGTATCCCACTTCTTTGCACACTGATTCTTCCCGACGATTCTCTTAGACTTTAGTCTACGCTTTATTACTAAATTGTGACCTGAATCCCTAATTGCTTCTGCTTATTCTTCCTTACAATCCAATATCTTTTTTCGGAATCTCTGTCTGATCTTTATGTAATCCACCTGGAATATTTCCATATCTCTGGGCCTTTTCGAAGTATACTTGCTCCTCTTGTGATATCTGAACAGTGTATTCGCTATTACTAGCTGAAATTATTGAAGAACTCTGTATTTCTTCTCTCTTTGATAACGTGTTCCAGTCCCCCACGATTATTAGATTATAATCTCATTTTGTATACTGAGTTACCTTTTCAATACCCTCACAGGCTTTCTCTGCCTCTTCTTATTCTGCTTGTGACGTCGGCATATATACTTGAAATATTGCAGTTGGCGTTGATTTGCTGTCGATTCTTATCTGAACAACGCTATCACTAAACTGATCCGAATAACGTACTCTCTGCCCTACTTTTCTATTCATAACAAATGCTACTCGTATTATTGCATTTCCTGCTGCTGTTGATTTTACCGTATATCCCTCTGACCAGAAATCCTTATCTTGTTTCATTTCATTCAAACGTCTGACATTCAAACGTCTGACGTTTCACGCTGACTCGCAGACTTTTACCATTTCTTTGATTATTGAATTTTTTTCTCGTGGTACCTCTCCCTTTGCAATTCTCTCCTGGAGATCCGAATGTGGGACTAATCTGATGTTTTTCTACCAACGGGGACACTTTTCCAACTACAAGAGCGTATCCACACCCATGAGGGACACTCCTACTGATGTTGATGTTGATGTAGGTTATGAGTTCCGAGTGGATTCAAGGTGATGTGATGAACATCTCCACAAAGCAGGGTAGATTTCGGACTGGTGTAACAGTTTTAATTTTCGCCAGTCTAGATTTCAAACACTCCAGCTGCCTGTTACGTTGAACTTGTGTTCGCACAATTGGTTTCGACTGAATAAGGGTATTACATGTTGCTCCTGATTTCATTCGTTGTCGGCTAGAATAAAAAGCTACCACTTCAGTTAAATAACGATGGTGCCTCCATGTAGTCTAAAAGTGACCATAATGGTTCTGAACCTAACAGCTAAATAATTGTTTCTTGAACCAGAGTGTCTCCCTGTTAACTGAGATCAGTGAGCGTTACATCACTTGTTTTAAACACAAAATATTGACGTGGGTAATGTCAACTAACATTTTGAAATTTGCCTACAAGACACGAATACTTTGCAGAGTGTAACTGCTTGCTAACAGGTAATGTAGTTTCAATGCATGCTATAAATTTATGTGATCTTTACTACACGTCCTATCATTTGCTCGTACAGTGTTCTACTATTTAGTCCTACTCCTATTTTACGTAAATGCTGATCAGTTCAAGGTTAAGACCGTGGTATTATGCTACTTCCAGTTGGTGGGCATTGTCCATGATATATTTTCTTGTATTCATTCTGAGGTATTCAATAAACTGATCCTGTTACTGCAATCGTTATTAATGTTGTTACTGGCTAGTCTATCTATAAATAATCTGTTGTGGTTGATGTGACTATACGAATCAGTTAAAGAAGCTATAGTAATTAGTAAATTACTGCAGTACAGTTTGATTATCACTTTGTCACCGTTTCCATAGCGGGAGTTTTTAATAAAATTGCCACGGAACAGCTAGACTATCCACTGTTCAACGTTTGTAGACTATACACGCGTTTTTCAGTGGCCATAACAATTTTCGCAATTTACAGCTCAGTTCCAGTTATGACCCTTTTCTCGCTGATACCTGAATCACTTCCAGAGAACTTAATAAAGGTAGAACACCCGCTATCAAGCGCCTTGCAGTGATTTTGACACGTATAGATTTATTGTTTGTGACCATTATTGCCTAGCAACACCGCATCTGGTTCGGCGTAGCGTGTCTGCCGCCTGTTGAATAGCGACTCATTCTCGTTCTCGTGTACAGACGCTGTAACGACACGTGAAACTACAGGTGTGGTGCAGAAATAGTTGCATTGTGTAACATAGTATTCGTATTACACAAGCCTCGATCTCTGTGCCTACCAGTACGGGAAATACAGTATTTCCCTTCCAGCTGTGTACCCGTGCAGAAAATAGGCTGAAATACCATATTCTGATGTTTCCAGTAATAAAAATATACATCTCTACATCTCTCCATCGCTTGCAATCGTCCGTCGACGGAACAGAACAGTCACACACGCCTTTATGCTTGTATCTTTTGTTTATTATATGTTCCTACTGTATGTGTAGTATCGGTGCCTGTTTTCGGCAGACAGACAAACAGCTTCTAGAGCGATTAAATAAACATGAGTACAAAGCCATTACGACATGCAAGTGAACCGTGACAAATGCCCTCGTAGTAGCAGCAAAAGAAATTCCTCTTGATTTTTGAAGACGCTACTTCAGTACTAGGTTTCTACACTCCTGGAAATTGAAATAAGAACACCGTGAATTCATTGTCCCAGGAAGGGGAAACTTTATTGACACATTCCTGGGGTCAGATACATCACATGATCACACTGACAGAACCACAGGCACATAGACACAGGCAACAGAGCATGCACAATGTCGGCACTAGTACAGTGTATATCCACCTTTCGCAGCAATGCAGGCTGCTATGCTCCCATCGAGACGATCGTAGAGATGCTGGATGTAGTCCTGTGGAACGGCTTGCCATGCCATTTCCACCTGGCGCCTCAGTTGGACCAGCGTTCGTGCTGGACGTGCAGACCGCGTGAGACGACGCTTCATCCAGTCCCAAACATGCTCAATGGGGGACAGATCCGGAGATCTTGCTGGCCAGGGTAGTTGACTTACACCTTCTAGAGCACGTTGGGTGGCACGGGAGACCTGCGGACGTGCATTGTCCTGTTGGAACAGCAAGTTCCCTTGCCGGTCTAGGAATGGTAGAACGATGGGTTCGATGACGGTTTGGATGTACCGTGCACTATTCAGTGTCCCCTCGACGATCACCAGTGGTGTACGGCCAGTGTAGGAGATCGCTCCCCACACCATGATGCCGGGTGTTGGCCCTGTGTGCCTCGGTCGTATGCAGTCCTGATTGTGGCGCTCACCTGCACGGCGCCAAACACGCATACGACCATCATTGGCACCAAGGCAGAAGCGACTCTCATCGCTGAAGACGACACGTCTCCATTCGTCCCTCCATTCACGCCTGTCGCGACACCACTGGAGGCGGGCTGCACGATGTTGGGGCGTGAGCGGAAGACGGCCTAACGGTGTGCGGGACCGTAGCCCAGCTTCATGGAGACGGTTGCGAATGGTCCTCGCTGATACCCCAGGAGCAACAGTGTCCCTAATTTGCTGGGAAGTGGCGGTGCGGTCCCCTACGGCACTGCGTAGGATCCTACGGTCTTGGCGTGCATCCGTGCGTCGCTGCGGTCCGGTCCCAGGTCGACGGGCACGTGCACCTTCCGCCGACCACTGGCTACAACATCGATGTACTGTGGAGACCTCACGCCCCACGTGTTGAGCAATTCGGCGGTACGTCCACCCGGCCTCCCGCATGCCCACTATACGTCCTCGCTCAAAGTCCGTCAACTGCACATACGGTTCACGTCCACGCTGTCGCGGCATGCTACCAGTGTTAAAGACTGCGATGGAGCTCCGTATGCCACGGCAAACTGGCTGACACTGACGGCGGCGGTGCACAAATGCTGCGCAGCTAGCGCCATTCGACGGCCAACACCGCGGTTCCTGGTGTGTCCGCTGTGCCGTGCGTGTGATCATTGCTTGTACAGCCCTCTCGCAGTGTCCGGAGCAAGTATGGTGGGTCTGACACACCGGTGTCAATGTGTTCTTTTTTCCATTTCCAGGAGTGTATTAACACTAGAATGGCGGACACACTCAAATTCCTGATATGGAGGAAATGGGTAACTTTGACCCCACATAAAATATTTTCATACTTGTTTTACAAAGGCACTTTATTTTAGTGTATGTTAATCCCTACCTTTCTGCGAGTTACAGCAATAATTATTTAACACGACAGTCATTACATAACTTATTTCAATAAAAAAATATTTTACCAATGTATCGTTGCTGATGCTAACAAGTTTCCCAAATCGTAGACTTCCATACATTAAGTATTTGAATAACCTTTTAGACACGTTTAGTACAATGGTCCATATCATATTTGTATGCGTTCTACACACAGCTTTGTTGAACTGAAATTTTTTAGACGCACTTACCATGAATAACTTTTGTTTTATGTGTACATTTTCTGCTCACGACTTGGGATATTTCACACAGTTCTTTCAAGTCTTGTTGGATTTGCAGAGACTCATTCTTTCCACTTTCTAGATGATTTTGGCCCCGTCTCCTCTTCTTTTGCCTGTTCATTCGTCAGCTGAAATATGAACGTCTTGCTTTCCATTTCCTTGCTCATTATTTTAAGAGATGCCAATGCACGTCTTCCATAACATCTTGCATATGGCAGCATGGGTTATTTGATCAACTACGTCCACCCACGTTTTATTGCGTTGTTGTTGTTGTGGTCTTCAGTCCTGAGACTGGTTTGATGCAGCTCTCCATGCTACTCTATCCTGTGCAAGCTTCTTCATCTCCTAAATACCTACTGCAACCTACATCCTTCTGAACCAGCTTAGAGTATTCATCTCTTGGTCTCCCTCTACGATTTTTACCCTCCACGCTGCCCTCCAATACTAAATTGGTGATCCCTTGATGCCTCAGAACATGTCCTACCAACCGATCCCTTCTTCTGGTCAAGTTGTGCCACAAACTTCTCTTCTCCCCAATCCTATTCAATACTTCCTCATTAGTTACGTGATCTACCCATCTAATCTTCAGCATTCTTCTGTAGCACCACATTTCGAAAGCTTCTATTCTCTTCTTGTCCAAACTATTTATCGTCCATGTTTCACTTCCATACATGGCTACACTCCATACAAATACTTTCAGACAAGACTTCCTGACACTTAAATCTATACTCGACGTTAACAAATTTCTCTTCTTCAGAAACACTTTCCTTGCCATTGCCAGTCTACATTTTATATCCTCTCTACTTCGACCATCATCAGTTATTTTGCTCCCCAAATAGCAAAACTCCTTTACTACTTTAAGTGTCTCATTTCCTAATCTAATTCCCTCAGCATCACCCGACTTAATTCGACTACATTCCATTATCCTCGTTTTGCTTTTGTTGATGTTAATCTTATGTCCTCATTTCAAGACGCTATCCATTCCGTTCAACTGCTCTTCCAAGTCCTTTGCTGTCTCTGACAGAATTACAATGTCATCGGCGAACCTCAAAGTTTTTATTTCTTCTCCATGGATTTTAATACCTACTCCGAATTTTTCTTTTGTTTCCTTTACTGCTTGCTCAATATACAGATTGAATAACATCGGGGAGAGGTTACAAACCTGTCTTACTCCCTTCCCAACAACTTCTTCCCTTTCATGTCCCTCGACTCTTATAACTGCCATCTGGTTTCTGTACAAATTGTAAATAGCCTTTCGCTCCCTGTATTTTACCCCTGACACCTTCAGAATCTGAAAGAGAGTATTCCAGTCAACATTGTCAAAAGCTATCTCTAAGTCTACAAATGCCAGAAACGTAGGTTTGCCTTTCCTTAATCTTTCTTCTAAGATAAGTCGTAAGGTCAGTATTGCCTCACGTGTTCCAGTATTTCTACGGAATCCAAACTGATCTTCCCCGAGGTCGGCTTCTACTAGTTTTTCCATTCGTCTGCGTTGTAGAATGTTATTGTTTCAGGGTGCTTCTTTCCTTATTTGCTTACTGCTGCTTTAACATGCAGTGTACTCAGAAGAATGACATACATTTTTATTCTTCTTTCGTTGGTATACAGTGGTGGTGCAGTTGGTACGGATTGTGGTGCAGTGTACCTATTTGAACATTTGGCTTCTATTCGTGATTAGAGATTTCACGACGGGTTCTTGTTCACTGTACCAACTGATAAAATTTTCTTTTCTTTGAGCTTCTTAGCAAGTTGAAGAGACACGAAGAAGTTTTCTGTCGCTATGCTTTCTCGTTGATTTAGAAATCACTCCATAAGACGCCGATCTACGTACTCTCAGAGTGGTTGCTTCGCTCTGTGCGCGTCATCTTTTCCAAGGTATGTGAAAGCACTACGTATTTACTTTTTCCCTACATTGCCAGCAGTCCAGAATTGAGACCATATTTGTCGAGTTTGTTGGACATGAATGGAGTGAGTGAAACTGCATCTTGTTTTGATTGGTAATAGTGTCTCGTCTAGGGTGACATTTTCTCCAGGGAGGTAAGAACGAATACTGCTTTCCATGAACTTTCTCCAAATTTCAGATACAACAGGGAATTGTTTTGACTGGCATGTCTTCAGCTTGGGTTGGTTTTTCATCGGAACAGAAAAATCTTAGAAGCTCCTGAAATCTCTCCCTTGGGAGAGAGAGGGAGGCCCCAAAAATGCGACCAAAGAACATCAGCAGACATACTTTTTGTGCAAATGACGCCACGAAACTGTCTTATAATTTTTCTAGTTGCTCAAGAGACAACGTCCAAGCGTTCGTTGGTACTTCTCGATCATCTGAGTCTGTGAATTTCTTCACGAGGTATAGTAATGCTTCGCGAAAAATAAGCCTAAGCAGTGGAACCTCCTCTTTCCTTTAGGACGCTCACAGCTGACCTTCTTCCAGAAGATGAAAAACTAGCAGACTCCCACTCAGTTCCACCCTAATGACCCTTTCTGTAGAGGTCCTCAACTGGGACTGCTATGATGGATGCGGTGAGGACTGACGTAGTTTCATCTTCACTTGATTTTGATAAATGAAGCCAATTGCCTATTTAGTGTCGGAATTCTCTAACAGGGATAATATTTTTTCATCAGAAGGCCCACTCTGACGAGACATACACTGTATTCGAAAATTTCTTTCATGGTCAAAGAATATTAACTGAAAGACGCAACACAAACTGCAGCAGATTGGAATTTACCCGCCAAGACACGGCAATGACCATCTACGACACTGCTGATTGTTGCATCTTCACTGTTGGTTGCTGGCCGATGTGGTCGAACGGTTCTAGGCGCTTCAGTCCAGTGCTGCGTGCTACTACGGTCGCAGGTTCGAATCCTGCCTTGGGCATGGATGTGTGTGATGTCCTTAGGTTAGTTAACGTCGACTGTGCAAATAGTGATCCTGCGGAGCTTAGCTCACTGTTATTAGCATTAATAAGAAACCGACAAAGCTGTATTGATACACATTTATTATGTCGCTACCTGTTTCGTTCGGAAGAACATCATCAGCTTACAGTGGCAACAGACTTCATAAGGAATTCCCACCGGGCTAAGAAGTTCTAAGTCTATGGGACTGATGACCTCAGATGTTAAGTCCCATAGTGCTTAGAGCCATTTGAACTATTTGAACTGTTGGATTATTTACTTATACTCAACTGACAAATTACAGCAGAGTCAGATTGACCCCTTACGCCGTTCTAAGTACATCAAAAAAATTTACAAGAAAATATGAATATTTTGTGCACACTAATGCATCCTCCTTAAAAGGAGAAAAAAATCAAAAAAATGTCACACGATTTCATGAACGAAGAAAAAAAAACTTGATCTGATATTGAAGAAAAAGGTATGTCAGGAGTCATTTTGACCCCTTGAGCAGCTCTACTGTTAAAGCGTAGCAAAGATCAACGAACGCGCGACTGTTATGTCCATAGGTTCCGGCTGATCCAGTTATTTCCACGTCTACCGTTTGTGTATTATGACGTCTTGCTGCTGCAGATTAGCTCTACTGCCTCCCAAAATCTGTGGTGCTTCGATAGTCTTTTCTAAATACCATAGCTGAACTAAATATTCGTACACGTATCCCCTTCAGCTACAGGGAAATCAATGAAGAGATACTATTCGAAAACCTATCCGAAAGATGTCACGCTGGATCGTATATACCGATGGTCTAAGAATACCAACGGGTAGGTGGTGTGGACTTCGATAACGTGACGTGGGGGGGAGATTGGTTTAAACTTCCGACTGTAACATCCAGCCTTATAGCTGAATTCACATCAATCCTCGAGGGACTCAGTTCCATAAAAGAAATCTCGGAGGACACGATTAATATACTACTTGATTCGCGAGGAGGCTTGACGCCATCTAGTAACACATACGAAACAGTTCATCTACATCTACATTTATTCTCCGCAAGCCACCCAATGGTGTGTGGCGGAGGGCACTTTACGTGCCACTGTCATTACCTCCCTTTCCTGTTCCAGTCGCGTATGGTTCGCGGGGAGAACGACTGCCGGAAAGCCTCCGTGCGCGCTCGAATCTCTAATTTTACATTCGTGATCTCCTTGGGAGGTATAAGTAGGGGGAAGCAATATATTCGATACCTCATCCAGAAACGCACTCTCTCGAAACCTTGACAGCAAGCTACATCGCGATGCAGAGCGCCTCTCTTGCAGCGTCTGCCACTTAAGTTTGCTAGACATCTCCGTAACGATATCACGCTCACCAAATAACCCTGTGACGAAACGCGCCGCTCTTCTTTGGATCTTCTCTATCTCCTCTGTCAACCCGACCTGGTACGGATCCCACACTGATGAGTAATACTCAAGTATAGGTCGAACGAGTGTTTTGTAAGCCACCTCCTTTGTTGATGGACTACATTTTCTAAGGACTCTCCCAATGAATCTCAACCTGGCACCCGCCTTACCAACAATTAATTTTATATGATCATTCCACTTCAAATCGTTCCGTACGCAAACTACTAGATATTTTACAGAAGTAACTGCTACCAGTGTTTGTTCCGCCATCATACAATCATACAATAAAGGATCGTTCTTTCTATGTATTCGCAATATATTACATTTGTCTATGTTAAGGGTCAGTTGCCACTCCCTGCACCAAATGCCTATCGGCTGCAGTTAAGTTGTGAATCGCATCTTAGGTCAATGGAGCAATGAAGGTAGGTAGCAATTGGCAAAAAGTGCAAGTCATCTCCGTTTCTCAGGAGGGTCGTCGGATAGATGCGCTTAATCATAGATCTATATCGCTGAAGTCAGTCCGTTGTAGAATTTTGGAACGTATTCAATGCTCCCGCATAATGACGTTTTGAAGAACGAAAATCTCCTCTACAGAACAACGTCGACTGTGCAAATAGTGATCCTGCGGAACTTAGCTCACTGTTATTAACATTAATAAGAAACCGACAAAGCTGTATTGATACACATTTATTATGTCACTACCTGTTTCGTTCGGAAGAACATCATCAGCTTACAGTGGCAACAGACTTCATAAGGAATTCCCACCGGGCTAAGAAGTCTAGTTACCTTACGTAACGCTAGTTTGTCTTTAACATTACGTAAGAGAACGCTGAAGTCAAATTAACTTTACGTAAGAAATCTAGTCTTCTTAAGTCACGACACTTGCACAACTCTGTGGGCAGTGTAACATGATGTTCCTTCGAACGAGAGCGGTGTTGACATAGTAAATGATTACTAATACAGTTGTAGTGGTTTCTTATTAATATTAACAAGAATCAGGCGTGGAGCTCAAGATGATCACGATTATTTCAGATCGGTCTGCTTGTCCATGAGATTCTGAGCGCCGAAGGCGAAGGCGTTGGTGCTGTATACCTTGATTGCGGAAGGCATTCGATACCGCATCTCTTCGTAATTTAGTTAAAGAAATATCACTATCGCCTCAGATTTGTGACTGAATACAGGGTTTACTTTGCAGATCGAACTCAAAATTCTATTCATAACAGAACAAAATCGGCAAACGTAATGTAAATTTGGAAGTACGCCAGAGGACTGTGATATGACCATTACTGTTTATAAGAGAGGAGCTGCAGCATCCATAAGACATGGGCAGATGTTCATTATACAATGAAGCACCAAACAAACTGGTATAGGCACGCGCATTCGAATACAGAGATATGTAAACTGGCAGAATATGACCCTGACGTCGGCGACGCCTATATAAAACAAGTGTCTGGCGCAGTTATTGGATCGGTTACTGCTGCTACAATAGCAGATTATCAAGATGTAAGTGAGTCTGAACGTGGTGTTATCCGAGATAGCGACGAAGTGGACATTTTCCCATACAACAATTTCACGAGTGTACCGTGAATATCAGGGATCCGGTAAAACGTAACCTCAAATCTCCGACATCGCTGCGACCGGAAAAGGATCTTGCTAGATCGAGATGAACGACGACTGAAGAGAATCATTCAACGTGACGGAAGTGCAACCCTTGCGCAAATTGCTGCAGATTTCAGATCGGGGCCATCAACAAATGTCAGCGGGTGAACCATTCAACGAAACACCACCGATAGGGGCTTTCGGAGCCGAAGGCCCACTCTTGTACCCTCGATGACACCAAGCTTTAGGCCTCGCCTGGGCCCATCAACACCGAATTGGACTGACTGTTGATGACTGGAAACATGTGGCCTGGTCGGACGAGTCTCGTTTCTAATTGTATCGAGCGAGTGGTCGTGTACGGGTATGGAGACAACCTCATGAACCCATGGACTCTGCATGTTAGCAGCGGACTGTTGAAGCTGGTGGAGGCTCTGTAATGGTGTGGGGCGTGTTCAGTTGTAGTGATTTGGGACCCTGATACGTCTAGGTACGACTCTGACAGGTGACACGTACGTAAGCATCCTGTCTGATCACGTGCATCCATTCGTGTCCATTCTGCATCCTGACGGACTTTGACAATGTGACAACCCATACGTCCAGAATTGCTACAGAGTGGCCCCAGGAACACTCTTCTTAGTTTAAACATTTCCTCTGGCCACCAAACTCCGCAGACATGAATATTATTGACATATATCTGGGATGCCTTCCAACGTGCTGCTCAGAAGAGATCTCCACCGCCTAGTACCCTTACGGATTTATGGACAGTCATGTAGGATTCATGGTATCATTTCCCTCCAGCACTACTTCAGACATTAGCCGAGTGCATGCCACGTCGTGTTGCGCCACTTTTGTATTGCCACCCACCAACGACCTGTGGAATTAATGAAAGATGGAGGGGAATAACTCAAGAGGCAAGCAACTCCTGAATTCCTCGGGTTCGCCCACTTGTTTACACAATATTGCCCTCTTCAGTGAAAGCCCCGGCACTTCCTTCCAGGACAACAACTGCCTCCTAATCGTTCCCCACAACGGATCCTGGTCCTGCTTAATTTTAAGATCGGCAAATAATTGGGGGCACTTCGCTCAGAACAGTACAAGCAAGATCATCGGAGCGATGGGCTCGGCCTCCCTCAGTGGTATGTTTCTGCTCAGACATGAGGTTGAGCCCATCGGCTACCTGATTGTCGGGGCCTTTAGTGTGGAGCGACTTAAAATGCAACGCCAAAATCCAGACCTCCCACCTTGCGATTCTACCGACTTTCCTGGAACTGGCCAGAACTCAACACCTGATTATTGGTCTCTAAATAGAACTCCCTATGTTGCAGATAAAATTGGAATTTTTCTAGGGCGAACACAACAGCCAATGACTCACATTCATACACGGAATAATTCAACTTGGGGCCGGACATCCTCCTTGACGCTAAAGCGTAAGGCGTCTCTGACCTTGATTCTCCTGGAGGAGAACCACAGCAATCTCTGCACTGGATGCGTCGGTCTGTACAATATATCTCTTGTCGAAGTCGGACACAGTCAACACCAGAAGGTTCGTGATGGCGGTCTTAATAGCTTCAAAAGCACACTGTTGGCTTTTGCTCCACACAAAATTTTCTCCCTTCCTGCGCCGGCTAGTTGGCTCTGAGCACTATGCGACTTAACTTCTGAGGTCATCAGTCACCTAGAACTTAGAACTAATTAAACCTAATTAACCTAAGGACATCACACACATCCATGCCCGAGGTAGGATTCGAACCTGCGACCGGCGCGCCGGTTAGTAAGGGAGGCAGCAAGCTGAGCAAAATTGGGAATGAATATGCGGAAATAGTTGGCCATTCCAATAAATCTTGCTAAGTCCTTCCTAGTTCTAGGTTCGGAAAACCTCTTCAAGTGTCTTGGTCGATACTAATGCCACGCCCAGAAACCAGATGACCCAGACGTCTGGCGAGGATAATCTTAGATGGCTTTACGGTTAACCCACCATCACGAAGCTTCAACAACACTTGTCTAAGATGGTACAGGTGTTCCTCAAACGAACCACTATAAATGACCACATCATTCAGCTAGTTAAATACAGAGAATTCAAATCCCCCAAGATATGATCCACCAAATGAGAGAGGACAGCAATTCTGGCGACCAGACGAAACGGCACCCTCATAGAGATTCCAGTTGGTGCAAAAGGCCGTGATATGCTTAGATTGTTTGGTAACAGGGATTTGATAACAGACTTGGGTTATCAGTTAGCTACAGCAAGTTGTGGCTTCTGGGGGACTCCGGCTGTCCTGTACGGTCCTCGAGGGTCCGTGTATGGTTAAATTGGTCGGAGGCAAGCCTTGCCGGCTTGCTTAAGCATTAGTAGCGACGAGTTGCAGGAAGAGCAGCGGCCGCCCTGTGCAACGTGGTCAATGAGTTCCCGGCCTACTCTGCAAGCTTAATTTTTACGGCACCTACGGGCTGGGGGCAATAACAGCCCATCTTGGAATCCTATAAGTCATGGCTCCTTCACATCTGAATGGAGTAAAGTGCTTTTTTTTACTTTTTTGGGTACTTCATACTGTATTAATACATTAATGTTAACGTGGAATTGGACATGTTATATTAATGAGCCTTCGAGTGATTGTGTGTACGATCATTGGTCAGTGTAACTGACGGTAATTTGTTTTGCAGGCCATATTCCATGCAAGTGTTTGTAAATAATCTGTGTCGGGGGCAAAGCACCCTTTTTAGATGAGTATACCTTAGTCATTGCAACAGCAGGGGCTGATATTTCGTCTTTTAATTTACAAGCAATTTTAAGGAGTGTTAAGCTCGTAAGTTGTATCGTAGTCGCTTCCATGATAACTTAAAATTTCCTACATCTTAGGCATTCTCGTCTGTAGCCTTGCCTGTGCATATGACTGTTCCTTTGTAATGTGTGTTGGCAGGGTAGCTTTGGCAGTGGACGACGCATTCCTGTTCCCTGGGCCCAGAGCTGGGACGTACTTTCTTTCTGCTGAGGCGACACATCTGTCGTCGCACACGTCTGGGTTGGCCAACAGCTTGGTGCCCCTACCAGCTGCATCTTAGTGGCTTAGGTTAACTAAAGTTGATCGTTTGATACCTGACACGACGGAGTGTCGCTGGTTAATTGGACACTATTAATCTGCCTTATTTGGTGAATTCAGTAAGCTCATTAGGTTTAAAGCGTGTTCTTCAAGACCGAAGTTCCCCACCTCTATAACTGCTCTTCAAATACTCGTTTACACCTTGGACTCTTTATGCTACTTCTGGAGGGTGTTAAGTTTCAAGGCCTTTTAATCATCAGTATGAACTGTTGAACCTTTCCATTGATCCACAGTCATTAGCTATCTGCACTCATTGTGAAATTTGCCTGCTTGTCCCCTGTTGGCTGTGATAGCTGTCTACTGTAGCTCTCAGCTTATCTCGTATTTTGGGCAGTTCTATGTTTATTTAAGGAGCGTTGCCAATGTTTCTGCTGGGGTGTACCAGTTGGAAGTCACGTTTAAACCGCATTTCCTCTCATCTTATCTTGCATTTTGGGTAATTGTATGTTTCTTTAAGGATAATTGTCAATATTACTACTGGTGTGTACCAGTTGGGAGTCACATTAAAATTGTATCCCATCCCAGATTTGCTTGTGTTTTGTGGGGATTGTGTGTTTTATTCCTTAAGGGATTTTTTATTAACGCTTATACATTGTAAACAGTTTTCCAACAGCCACAATCAGTGGCGTGGCTTGTTATCCTCTCTGTATTTTGGGTAGGCGTTACCCAATACTGTAACGTGTCATTCATGCTTGGGATTGTTAGTACATTTTTTGCCAATCATTGTAATTCATTTTATTGATGAAGTTCAGTTTGTTGAACCGCTTGCAACCACGCATAGTTGGTGTGGCTCCTTACTTGTGTTTCGTGTTTCAAGCCCTGCTCTTAATGATATAAACTGTTGAAGTTTCGTATTAATGAACTAAGACTGTTAATTTTTTTAAAAAATGATTGTGAGCATTCTCATTCTTTTTACAAGGTTTTTAAAAGTGTAATTATAATATCGTTGTTAAGCAATAAATAGTATTCCATGAAACACCAAATGATGAAATATGTGAATCCACCTTCAATGTGTTTTTCCTTAAAATTACCCCAACCCTTACTGTGAGGTATCCCTGTTGTATACTGTTCTTTTCGATGACGATCATTTTCGTTTCATAAAATGTAAAAGTACTAAGTACTGTCGTTGCGGTTGGTAATGGAAGTAAGTATGACAAGAACGAAGAGGGAATAATAAGACCGGAAGACCAAGAAAGAAGTGCTCAGATTAAAAAGGGTGTAAGGCAGAGATGTAGCCTTTCACCCCTGCTGTTCAATCTATACTTCAAAGAAGCAATGATGGAAATAAAAGAAAGGTTCAAGAGTGTAATTAAAATTTAAGGTGAAAGAATATCAATGATACTACTCGCTGAGGACACTGCTGTCCTAGGTGGAAGTGAAGATGAATTATAGGATCTGCTGAGTCGAATGTACAGTCTAATAACAGAATATGGATTGAGAGTAAATCTAAAAAAGACGAAGTAATGAGAAGTAGCATAAATGAGAACAGCGAGAAACTTTACATCAGAGTAGGTGATCACGAAGTAGATGAAGTCAAGTAATTGTGCTACCTAGTTAGCAAAATAGGCCATGACGCATCGAGCAAGGAAGACATTTCCACAGACATTCCTGGCCAACAGAAATTTACAAGTGTCATACATAGACTTTAATTTGAGTATAGGATTTTGGCCAATGTAAGTTTGGAGCACAGCATTGGATGGTAGTGAGGTGTGGACTGTGGGAAAACCGGAAACAACTGAAAATGCTATATTCTCTTTTCTCTGTGAGATACTGGATGGATTAAACAAAAGGTTTCGAACGCTATGCATATTTTTCATTTAACTAAGGCGTATGATTGTGTTGAACACAAAATATTGCTCCAGAATTTGGACAAATATGTAATATGGGGAGTAACTCACACCTCTTACATTAAGAACAGAAAACAGAAGGTCATTATTCACCGTGCTGAGAGTGGCTGTGATGTGGGGTCTGACTGCGGTATGGTCAAATGGGGGGTGCCTCAGGTTTCAGTGTTGAGGTCACTCCTGTTCTTCATTTATATAAATGATATGCCCCCTAGTGTTACGGGTAATCCGAAAATATTTCTGTTTGCTGATGACAATAGCTTGGTACTACAAGATGTAGTGTATAACATTAGCTCTGTTTCAGATAGTGCAGTTCATGACATATGTCCATTGTTGTTGTTGTGGTCTTCAGTCCTGAGACTGGTTTGATGCAGCTCT